>NC_133110.1:19757893-19815066 GCF_022965805.1 Primulina eburnea
TTGATATGATCAATCGATAAGCTTATATATAAATAAAGTTTATAAAAGCTTATAGAAATTTTTAGAGTATGACTGTTAAGACAGTCAAAGGAGTACACCTGCCTAATTAAGACATTGGTGATCTGGAAATTAAAGTGTGCATCATAATAACAAACAAGTTGAAATTTTCACATCGATAATATTTGATCACCGATCGGGATTATGATGAGATTAATGTAATGTGACCATGGATCATAGACTTGTAAGAGTATAAGCCCGTCATGCTAATTTATTAAAGTTCAAATGAGCTTTAATAATGAAATTATATTTTAATTGAGTTAAAATATAGCCAATTAAGTTTTTATAAAATATGGTATTGATTTATGTGATATGAAAATGTTAATGATACCATAATTTCAGTAACTTGCACAAAAAATAAAATAAATTAATGCATGATATTCTTTGAAAAGGATATGCATTAAAAATCGAGATTTACCATGATATGGGATGGAAATATTATAATAATTATTTTGATTCCTTAATTGAAATAAGGCATCCGAGAATTTATTTTTTTTTACAAGAAACTTTCGGCTATTCCCAAGATTCAAATGCTGCTCTCGATTTCGTTCTTGTTCCAAGAAGTTTTCGGCAATACATTGAATCGATTTTTCGTGTTCTATCTCTACGCAAAATGTCTTCTAATTATCTAGTGCAAATTAGAAGAGGAACAATTAATCCGGTCGTGGACCTGATTCGGAGATCGAATAAAGTTCGTAGGGATTTTCATCAAGAGCTATATCCGCTAAACCCGGAATAGTTGGAGCCGTCTGATTAATTCACAAAAGGTATAAATTCTTACGCCCTATGAATGTTTAATCATAAAACCATACGAGTGCCCAAACATAAATATATTTTGATTGTCAAAATAAAATAAAATTTTAAACTTCCGCTGTATTTTGGGCACGAAAAAACCGAGACCCAACAAAATGATCTTGCATTTTTATCTTCCAGTCGTCAAATTCTTCTCTGGAGAACATGGAATCTTATTGAAGGAAGACATGGTAATCAGATTTGTAAGTGGAAAATATTCAGGAACAAGATTCAAACTGCTCTGATACCACTTGTTATGATCGGTTGGTGAGTGAAAGTGTTTAGAAGGGGGGTTGAATAAATACTTTAAGATTTCAAAATCTTTTCTAAGGAACGAATCGGTTTGGCGAAAAATTAATTTCGCGAATCTTGAAGTCAATATCAATCAGTTAACTGAAATAATGCGGAAATAAATTGAACGATAGATAGAATACTTGAGAGTAAATAACACGGGGATTTTATGCATGTTCGAAGACTTCAAATGCTCCTACTTCACCATTATATCACAAAGATAGGATATTCACTAAAAAACTTTGATCTATACAAAGATTTGTACAAACCCATTTCATTTTGGACTTAACACTTCCAAAACTGAAATTCTTAGTCTTAATACAACTTTATCAGTTCTCGATGGATTCGTGTTTTTCTAAGAACAACTGATCTAAGATAGATCGAATAGAATAACAGTAAATTTTTATGCTAAAGCTCAGAGTACATCCTTAATGCTATTGATATTTCTGATAAGCGTGAGCTTCTTGTAAATGATTTGAACTTTGAAAGCTTGCTTTCTGATTGTTCTGTATATGTAACGCCCCAGATTCGACGACTGTCCTCACTGTACCAAGGCGAGTCTTTCCAACGTGTTTATGTCCTCACTCACACGCACCCTGGGAAACTTCTAAGGGGGTCACTCATCCCAAAATTTCCTCAAGTTAAGCACGCTTAACTTTGGAGTTCTTATGTGATGAGCTACCGAAAAGAAGATTCACCATCTTGATATCAGTAGTACATATCAAATCTTTTAAGCCCTCTTCAACTGCACAGTCCATTACACTGAACAGTCTCGGAATTCCTCTCATTCCGGTGTGGGATCGGTTCATTCATGTTCCCTCCACCTAGAAGCCTGCCAGGAGCCACTCATTGTCCGTGCAACCTCATGGCACCGGCGATCATCCCCCGCCATCTTCGGCCCCGGACCTCACATGCCCACCAGCTTCCGCTCGATTCGTCCCCGAACCACACAGTACTCGGAGAGGTCGGCTTTGATACCAACTGAAACATCTGCTATTCGTTTTCTTAAAAAGTACTAGAAATCTTTTAATTTTTTTCAAACATCACTTAGTATTCGGCCGAATCATAAAATATTTTTGACATCATTTTAAAATAAATCAACCAACCATAATTTGAAAACCCAAAGAAATAGTTTAACATAAAATTATCCAACATTCTACTAAACCTAAAAATAAAATTTGAAAATTATAACCCACACTAAACCTCTCAAAAAATCTCTCAAAAAGCATAAATAAAAAGTCGTAAAATCTTTTGACATAATTTAAAATCATGAATCATAACTAGTGTGGAAAACTAGCGTAGGTCTTCGGGTTATGTGCACCTTCAGTCTAGCAAAGTCAACCATCAAGACCTCCATAACATTTTTATCATAATCACCTGCATCAATCACACATAGTGAGTCTAAAGACTCAACACACCATATTCTTGATACCAAATAATACTTATAAAAATCACATGCAATAGTGAAAAATACTTGTACTTGTAATATCATTTTCACGAAGATGCATAAACTTCAAACATGAACATTTTCGTAAAAATTTTCATGATGTATAAACTTTAAAAACATTTTCATGATCTTTTTTCATAACATTTTCATAAACATATTCATATCATCCTCAACATATTCATATTCATATTATCATCAACATATACATATAATTTTTTCCTTTCGTTGAATTTAGATCATAAATTGTGACTTTCTTGTTCATCTACGTATATGTGTTGGGCGATGGATCCATTTACATGCAACCATAGTACTGGGAGGCAGGGACACCAGCAATACTCTCACCGGCCAACTGGGCCTTGGCCTGTCATATCCTCATATAGAAATGCGATCGTCGGGGCTCCCTCGGGAGCCTTCTCCCATAGACAGGCTCCCTCGGGGGCCTTCTCCAGTAAATGGGCCCCCTCTGGGCCTTCTCCCCTCACGACATCCACATTCATATTATCATATCATCATATTCGTATCAATGGAAACACGATCGTCGGGCTCCCACTGAGACCATAACCCTCACATTCTCCAACTTATTTAGTCACAACCCCTTCACGTCCTTCAACATTTCATATTTCCATCACTTAATAAAAACATGCATATAATATCGTTTTTCTTTAAAACCGAGCATACAACATGTCTTTTAAATGTTCGCGTTAAATCATAAAATCCATAAACATTTTAAAAATCATAATTTAACATATTAAAAATCATAAACATCCATGAAAATTTTAAAATAAACATTTTAACATCATAAACATTTAAAATAAAAATTTTAGTCGTAAACATTTAAAATAAACGTTTTAGCATATTAAATCATAAAACATTAAACATATTAACATATAAAAAATCCATAAATATTTAAAATTGACATATCAACATATAAACATCAATAATAATTGAAAATAATTATATTATCATATAAAACAGCATTCAGGACACAGCCATGACGTTTACTGATTTTTAGGGTTAAAAAGACTGTTTTACCCCTGAACGTGACATTTTATGTTTTGACTTTTTCTTGATTTATTTGACTCTAACATGTCCCAAATAATTATTTAAGCTTAAATTAAAATCTCCATAATTTTATTTAGCTTAAAAATTAGGCTTTTTTAATTAATTCGTAATTAATCATTTTGAATGCATTTTAATTCCGAAAAAATCTCAAACTTTAATATAAAATTCCTAAATTAAAAACTTAGACATATAATAATTATTTAAGCTTAAATCTAATTTTTCATAATTTTATAAATCTTAAAACTAGGCGTTTCAATTAATACTTTAATTAAAATTTAATGCGGCGATTAAATTCCAGATAAATCAAAAACTCATTATTTTGATCCCAAATTTTAAACATAACATTTTTAAGATTTATTTTACCCTTCCAAGTCGTGAACCACACCCGTGGACCCATGGATTCAATTTTTAGTTGTTTAATTTTCAAAATTGACACATTAGTGAACCTACCGAGCCATCTACCAATTTACTCGAGCCATGCGCAAGCCACCTCGAGCCAAAACCTAGCCAACCCATCTAGGGACCATACTGACCAAGCCAAGCCCAAAAAACCAGCCCTGGCCCGCTCAAAAACTCCAGCGCCTGACCTGAACCCTACCCATCACCATAGGACCCTGATGGACCATCTTGGCTTGTGCCCAGGCCAGCCGCAACCCCTCTTCTCAGCCCAGCAGCGCACAACACCTTGGGGGAGAGTTCCACTTCACGTGGACTCTTCCCCAGCCCCAAGCTCGAACCCTAGCCACCCTAGGACCCAACCCAGCCATTGAGACCACCCCTGACCCTGGACGAGCCCTGGCTGAGCCCCCAAGTCCCATGCACAATAACCGAACCAAAGCATTAAGAACAAACCAAGCAATCCTACGGTTCTTTCTCCTGTTGCTGCCCACAGTTCCAGCTTGTTTCTATTCATGTTGCAGCGTTTTGTGTGTGAATTCTAGGCCCTTAAAATTGTGTAAAACAATCACATATTACTTCCTATTCATGGCAGCCCCTTATGTACATGAATTTCATGATTTATGGATCAAATTACATGTTTTGAAAACCACTTGAGATGCTTGTGCGAAAATAATAAGGTGCAACTAGTTTTCATGCAATTTCATAAGAAAATACATAATATGATGTGATGATGAGTAAAGGAAAGGATATGGCGTGCCTTTGCATTTTAAACGCGAAATATATGTTGACGACAAAGAACGATGACGAGGAGAGCCTATGCTTGAAATTCCTTGAAGCTTTTACCAATTTTTTTCTTCAAATTCACGTGTGAGTTGTCGTGTGTTTGGAAGTGTTTTTGGGGAGAGAAAATTCAGAAAGAGGTGTGGGAATTTTGGGGATAATGGGGAGGGTTTAATATATTATATACTAATTAATTTACTAATAAAGCTTAAGGCCACTAAGGAGGGTAATTAGGCCCATTAGTGCTAAATTAGAATATTAAAAATAATTTTGGTAAAATAAGTTTGTGAATTTATTATCCGGGTTGCCCACAAGTTCGTATATTTGTTGAAAAATCAACACCGATAAAAATTACTTCATGACGTACAAAATCACCTCAAATCTCCTTATTTTCAAAAATATGAAAAAGCATAACCCTTAATTTAAATAATTTAAAACAATTATTTAAAAAAACATTTTATATTTTTCAGCCCTCGGTCTCCGTTCCTCGATCGCCACTCAAATAACCTTTAAAAATACATTTTAATGCAACCATGTAGAAAGATATTTTTTTAAACATGCAAATATGCACAACATAATTAATTATTGCAATTAAAACAATTACTTAAAATAAAAGAGAATTTAATAATTGCATGCATGTGGTTTGCGTGGACCTTTAAATTTTCGAGGCGTTATAATCTTCCTCCCTTAAATTGAATTTCGTCCTCGAAATTCGCTTATCCTGATAACCCAAAGTTTAGACTTAGTTCTAGTATCTCAAAAATCCACGATTCCGCTGCGCTACTCTTATAAAACTTAAATTCTAGAATTTCCTTGCGTCTCCTTGATACCAATTAAATTTTCTTTCTAAATCCTTATTTGCAAATTCGCAACTTAAAACGACCCATGATGACTTAATGCTATATTATTATAATCCTCGAATTTCAACTTTTCTTACAATTCCAAATATCTAAAATAGATTACCATACTTATCGTATATTATTTTCCATATTAAAAACCCAAAATGTTCGTCATATTATCATATTTCAATCTTAAAATCCCAAAGACATCCGCTAACTCTTAGATTTTTCAAGCCTAATATCGATTCATCCTTAAAAACCCTTAATTAACATTCCTTATAACATTATACCCAAGATATCCCAAGGCTCCAAATATTCTTAAAAGTCTAAATCATCGAAAATTCTTATCATTTAAACCATTCAATTATCGCCTATTGCTTAACTAGTCCCCACATTCCTTAATAATTGCAAAATAAATTCTTAATTTCCTCAAAAATTATCCAATTGGTCATTAAATTTCAAAATTTCTACAATTAACCTATAAATTCTTGGCGTTCTTAATTTCCTTCTACAAGTTTCCTATAACATAATTTCAAAAATTTAAACTTATTCACCCAAAAATCAATCCTCATAACCAATCTTACATTTTCATTAAAGCCTAACATCCCAAATTATATATTTTTATATTCCCAAACTTGTTGCAATCCTCGAATAATTATTACTTATGATTAATTCCCAAAAATTAATTAAACTAGTAACCAGGAATCATAAATATTTTCTTAGAAAATCTACGTGTCCCAAAAGTTCATAATATTTATGATTAACTTATGACCCAAACAGTAGAACGTCAATACTAAAACACAAAAATCAACTTTGTCCAATTTCACTACAAAGCCAACATGCGTTGGAATCAAATAATTTCTTATTTCATATCGCATCACGTATAAAAAAAATTAAAGAATATAAATCATATATCCTCATAAAGCTATTAAGCATGTGATGTAAACATATTATCCATGTAATTATGAAGTTAACATCATAAAATCATATAAAGCATGTAAAACTTACAATTTGAGGCTTGACGACAGATCTTCCCGGCGCTGATGGTGACACAATACTATACAGAACTATTGCTCTGATACCAACTGAAACGTCCCAGATTCGACGACTGTCTTCACTGTACCAAGACGAGTATTTCCAGCATGCTTATGTCCTCACTCACACGCACCGTGAAACTTCCCAGCGGGGTCACCTATCCCTAAATTGCCCCAAATCAAGCACGCTTAACTTTGAAGTTCTTATGTGATGAGCGACCGAAATGAAGATGCACCTTCTTGATATGAGTAGTACATATCAAATCTTTTAAACCCTTTTCAATTGTACAGTCCATTACATTGAACAGTCTCGGAATCCCTCTCATTCCGGTGTGAGATCGGTTCATTCATGTTTCCACCTAGAAGCCTGCCACGAGCCGTTTATTGTCCGTGCAACCTCATGGCACCGGCGATCACCCCCGCCCTTTTCGGCCCCGGACCTCACATGCCCAACAGCTTCCGCTTGGTTCGTCCCCGAACCACACCATACTCGGATAGGTCGGCTCTAATACCAACTGTAACGCCACAGATTCGGCGACTGTCCTCACTGTACCAAGACGTGTCTTTCCAGCGTGCTTATGTCCTCACTAACACGCACCGTGGGAAACTTCACAGGGGGTCACCCATGTCAAGCACTCATCACATAAAAACTCTAAAGTTAAGCGTGCTTGACTTGGCGTAATTTTGGGATGGGTGACCCCCTGGAAAGTTTCTCATGGTGCGTGTGAGTGAGGAAATAAGCACGCTGGAAAGACCCGTCTTGATACAGTGATGACAGTCGTCGAATCTAGGGCGTTACAGTATCGTTGTTATTGAGTAACTTCTTCACTTTGTAACTTCATCTCAGCTGATCTTCTCGGCTATTTATAAGCTTTGCTGTCAACGGTAACATTGATTGCATTTTATATCCGTTTAATTGTCCTTTCTTGGCACTTCAATATTCCTCTAACAATCGTACACTGTGTCACTCTGATATGTGGCTCTCCCACTATCAGTTTCAGACTGCTCTTGTACGAACTTTAGGTTGTTGGCTTCGCTCATAACGGATGACATGTCAAATCTACTTTATCAGTTGACTCTGTAGCCGATTAGATGAACTGACTTGTCTAACTGATCAGTCTTAACTGATCTGACTGTGTAACTGATCGTCCAGTTTATCTTCACATTTTCATTTAGCTTTGATAATTTCAATTGCCTTCGAATATTTAACACATTACTAATCACTTCTGGCAACTTTCAGTTACGTATATTCAGTTGTGTATGTTCAGTTGAGTCCATCAATTCTACAATCTTTAAGCTCTTAATTTTTAAAACTCTGAAATTCTGATTCCAACAAAGTTGGTTGTGACTAATACGAACGCGAACACGAACACAAACACGAACATGTAAGGGCAAGGCTCAATGGACGGGTAAAACTATTGCTGATGTCCCCGCTGTCGGGTACGAGGTTATACATAGATAGATCCATCGACGTAGAGCTGATACGAAAGTCATAACTAATTATCTGAATTGATAAAGAAAATTGAAAACGTATATGATGATATGATATGACATGACATGATATGAAAATGTTTATGTTTATGTTCATGCTTTTGAAGATCATGAAAGTTAATTTTTTTACAGTATTTTTCACTATTGCGTGATACGTATATGTACTTGTTATAACGGTTCAGGTGTGTTGAGTCTTTAGATTCACTAGGTGTGATTGATGCAGGTGAGTAGTTTGTTGATGAGGAGACTAAAGGTGCTAAGGACTGAGTGGACTAGGGCTGGTGGTGCCCTGGAATCCCGAGGACCTTGCGTTTCTTCCGCATTTTTATGACGTTACACGATTTTATGAGGGCATTGGTTAAACAATATTTCAAAACAATTATGATTTCCATACTTTGAGGGTTTTCATGTCTTTAGTATTATGATTTGGTCGTCTTACTTTAAACAGTAAACGTTTTCGTTGGTCTTACCTTTAAATTTTTTGGATCGGCCTCCAGTTGCTGAGTGTTTTCCAAAATGTTCACCCCTTAAGTATATCCCCATATAATAATGAAAAACAAGTAAAAAAGACGGAACAATATCAATTTTTGTGCTGTGAAGAAATCCAGAGTTATGAATACCAAGTTTGTAATTTCAAGTTTATAATTTATTCGTATTAGCTTCTACATTCTGCACTTTTCTTTGTAAGAACAACTTCCGCATTATTCACATTTCGCACATGTAAAGACAATGTTCTTTTATGAATTAGTCTTGTTTTGGTTAATTGCTATGAGGCTTATTGTTTTTCAATTAAATTGTTAAAAAATGTCGGATATCATCTACACCTCGTGTAACGTCCGAAAAACCAAACCTACGTAAACCACATGCATGCAAATGACTTGAATTGCTTAATTGTTTTATTTTATTGATTTTAAATGCTTGCATGATATTTATTATATGATTCAAGATATGATTAAATGATTATATGACATGATTTCATGAAATTGAAGGATTTTACCCGAATATTCGATAATAAGCTGGGGAAAGGAGACTGAGGACGATCAAGACAAGAATAAATATTTTTCACTAAATATTTTCAAGGCTTCCTAATATGATTAAAAATGATTTAGTTTTTCTAAAAATAGTAGAGGTCAAATTATTTTACGAGTCGAGATCTATTTTTCCCAGGAATCCGGTTTTGGGCAAACGATGAGTTTTTAAAATATCAAAAATATTATTTTTAATAACTAAATTTTATAAAAAAATTATGTTTTAATCAAATAAGAGTTTTTGAACCCAATTTAACCAAATTGACTAGGCCAAATTGCTCCCAAACTAGCAAGCCCAAAACCCAAGCTCATTTATATGTTAATTAAAATATAAATAACTAAACCAAAGGTTTTTCACCCCCCCCCCCCCCCCCATAATTCACCATCAACCAGCCGAAACAAACAATTGCACACACTAGAATTTTTGAAAATAAGGAGAAGAGAAAAGCTAGGATTCTTCGTCGCCCGTTCGTCCTTCCTCGTCGACGATCACATATTCGAGTGTTTTAAAGGAAAAGGCACATTTTCCAAACTCTTTACTCATCATTTAGATCATAATATGCATGTTTAAACTGTATATGCATGAAAAAATATTTACGCTCGATGGGTTTTATGAATTTACGCATATTTGTAAAGTTTGAATGTTTTAACGTTTATTTAAAAATGTTATGAATCCTAAGGACACGTTGCCACTAAGACATGTTCTAGGGATGGAAAAGAGTCATTAAGGCAATAAAACAAGGGCTGGAACGTTGCACGATCAAAGGAGAAGCGCTTAGGGTTGTCTAACAAACAACACTTGATGGCTCGGCTTGAGGAGGACTCGTGCGATGAATGGCTCGGCCAATCTGGGCTGGGGCATGGTCAGGTCACGGTGAGGGGTCACGTAGAGTCCTAGGGTGGCTAGGGTTTCAGGGAAGTGGCTTGGAGAGATTCCTAGTTAACTAGACTCTTCCCCATGCACGCATGGAGGCAGCTGAGGGAAAGGGGGGATGCAACTCAGTGTGGGGCTTGGCTAGGTGGTCTAGATGGTTCTCAAGATGGCCCAGCAATGGTTAGGAATGGCTGGGCTCGGTGGTGGCTTGCGCAAAGAGTCCCACGCGAAGTAGGACTCTTGTGCGCAAAAGATGAGAGGCGTGTGACTCTTTTTCTGTGGCAGGGCTCGCGGAGCTGCTACAAGGCCTTGGGCTGGTCTAGGACGAGGCTGAATGTGGTCTAGGGTCAGTGAGGGGCACTGCTGGTCAGGGATTAAGGGGTTGATTGAGTCCTAAGCTAACTAGGAGTCCTAGTGAACCTAGGAGACTTGCGCACCAATCGAGCTTAGGGGAAAGAGGCTTTTCGATCGGGCCAGGGCTAGTTCCATGGGTTGGGCTCAGTCATTAGGTACCTAGGTGGGTTGGCTAGGGTTCGGCAAGAGGTGGCTCGACTAAATTGGGAGATGGCTCGGTGTGTTCAATTAAGGGTCACTATTACAAATTTAATGAATAAAATTGGAACCATGGGTCCACGGGGGTGGTTTATGGCTCACAAGGGTAGTTAGGTAATAAAAAGTTTATGTTTAAAGTTTGAGAAGAAAATATTAAAGTTTGAATTTATTCGAAAATTTAACGCCTCACGAATTGTTAATTAAAGATTTAATTTAAAAGCCTTGAATTAAGCTGAATAAAATTATGAAAATTAGATATAAGCATATATAATTATTTGGGATAAGCCCATGTCATTAAAAGTTAGAAAATGTCAAAATCGAGAAATATTGCGTTTAGGGGCAAAATGGTCATTGTACACTTAGGTAAAACGTAAAAGCTTGGAAACGTTCCGAAGGATCATAATGCATGTTAAATGATTTAAAACTATGATTTTGATGAAAATACGATATTTTATGATTTATGATAAAGATGTACAATTTTTACTGTTAAAATGCTATTTTTGGAAAGTTATGATATTTTATGCTTTTGAAAAAAAATGAAAATTATTTTGAGAGATGTGAATTGATTGTGACAAATAATATATGATATGTGGGGGATCCCTTTTAAGAAGTAACAGTGAACTTACAATTGTATTTTCACGGCGGAGCCTAGTGCTTGCCCCCATGTGCCACGTGGAGCTAAAGACCGATCATTCGACCAGAGAATAACGGCTGGTCACTTTTAAGAATCAAACATCACCCAAAATGATAAATGATTTTAAACTTTACCATTAAAATGATTTTACGATTTACGATTTTTTTATGCTTAAAGTTATTTTAAATAAAATTATGATTTTCATGCATGTGATTGTATATGTATTATTTGCTACTCATGTTTAGAACGTGTTGAGTCATCAGACTCACTAGGTTTGAATGATGCTGGATTTGATAATTTGAGGAGACGCTGACGCTTGAGTGGATCGAGTACGGCAGTACACTGCCGAGAGACATTTATTTTCCGCACTAGATTGATAGATAAAAGATTTAAAAAATTATTGTTAATGATTTTATTAGAGATTTTTATGCTTTAATTTTATGTTATTTGATCTTTTAAAAGGTCGACTTAGGATTTTTGGTTCGTTGATGATTTAGGGATATTTTTATACACTTGAGATTTCAAATGTTAAATTATTATGATTTATGGAAATGTTAAGTTATTTTAATTAGTAAATTTTGAGTTTATGATTTATATATTAAAAAAATAGAGGTCGTTTCTTTTGGTATCAGAGCCAGGTTCCTTAAAGGATTGTGTACTGCTACTCCGAGAAGCTCAAGAAGTGGCTCCTCAAATATGTGAGTGTTTTTACTGCTTTATATTTTTTATGCTAAAATTCTTTAAAATGCTTTCATGATACACGATATAAATGTGAGTTGCATGTTGCATGTAAAATGTTAAATACATGTTGGTTACGTGGTTTGGACGACGTATACAGAGATGCCTCCTAGAAGGATTTTACGTAGAAATGGTGAGGATAGATATGAGGAGGAGATTCCACAGCCTCCACCTAATCAATATGCTAGTGCCCAATTACTAGCCAATATGGCACAATTTTTAGAGCAACACATAGGAAATGGAGCTAGGGTTGGACTTGAGGCTGCATATGAGCATTTTAGGAGGATGAACCCCGAGGATTTTCATGGCACTAATGATCCATTTGTTGCTGAGGGATGGATTCGATCTTTAGAGGTGATTTTTCGTTACATGGATATGACGGACGCTGACCGAGTTCGTTGTACAATCTATTTGCTGAAAGGAGACGCCTCCTTATGGTGGAAAGGAGCGGAGCGAGGGGTGAATTTAGCGACATTGACATTGGAGCATTTCAAGAGGGTGTTCTATGATAAATACTTCACTGCTAATGTTCGTTCTAGGCTTAAGAGAGAGTTTATTAGTCTCCGAGAGGGGGATTGGTCTTTTGATGAATTTGTGGAGAAGTTTGATAGGGGCTGTCAATTTGTACCCTTGATTGAGAATGATGATGCTGAAAAATTACGACACTTCCTAGATGGTTTGAGGCCAACTATCCGTCATGATGTGATGTTCGGCGTTCCGACTGATTACACTACAACTGTTGCCGAAGCTTTTAGATCTGAGCAGCCACTCAAAGATATTGATTGGGAGATGCAACGAAAGAGTAATCGTGCTCAGCAAGCAAGTCAAAATAATAAGAAGCCTTATACGGGACCACTTAAGCAATCGAAACCTCCAAAACCACAAGGACAACAACCTAAAGAGAACATTCCAAAGACTGATGAGAAACCACCGTGCAAGGAGTGCAATTGTAATGCCCAGGATTTTTATTTGTTAACCTGTGATTATAGATTTATGATTTGACATGATTATGAAGGGGGCAACTGAGACACGAAATGAGATTGTATGTGACGAAATAGGTGCGAGGACAGTACCCCTCGCGCATATGCGAGGCACTGATACGCGCATATGCGCGAGGCAGGCAGAGGACCTCCCTCATATGCACGAGATAGGGCGCGCATATGCGCGATGAGGTGTGTTTATAAATGTTAACTCCAGAGAACCTCGCGCATATGCGCGGAAGAAGTGCGCGCATATGCGCGAGCTGCTGAGAAGAAATGTGTTGAGACTAGTAGGTCACGCGCATATGTGCCGAGAGAGGTCGCGCATATGCGCGAGACGTGCTGCACAAATATGAAGCCACCCGTTCTTTTCCATGCATATATAATATATAACTTTGTCATTTCCTCACAACTTCAGAAAGAAAAGGGACGAGAGAAGCTCCGGAAAATAATTGGATTTCTTGATCTTAGAAATTGATTATCACAAAATCCACCCGTTCGATTTTGAATCCGAGTACAGTTCCGTGTTATTGTCGATGAGAGCTTCAACTGGACATAGTTTTACTATGTTTTGATATGATTTGAAATTATGATATTACCAGAATCAGATATGGTTGATATATGATGTTCTTGCGATATTAGACATCGTATAATCGAAACCGGATTGAAGAACAGATATCGTATGAAATTGTTATGATTTTCAGAGTTGATTTGATTGAGATATGATATCAAATTTGTGTTGTTATTGATTATGAGATGTTGGGATTGATAACTGACTGATGTTGTATTGCTGGATATATTGAGATTACGATGTTGTGCCGTCAAAATATATCGAGATTGCATATTGATATTCCTATGTTGAGTTGAATATTGATATAGTGCATCTTATACATGTATTTCAGATTTGTATTGAAGGTTTTGAAGATTGAGATTGATTTCATCCAACCAAAAATCGAGAAAAGAAAGGTATAAATCAATGTTGAACCGGGAGATACGACTCGAGTCAGATTGGACTGGAGTTTTCCCTAAACGACATACTAGATGATTTATACTTCGATATGTTATATTTTGTCTATTGAGTTATAGAAATGCACTTAAGATAGATGAGTCATTGGCAGAATTGCCAAGTTACTAGATGTTCGGTGGTATCGATGTGCGTAGGAGAAGATTGACTCCTATTGTAGATATTCGATACAGAGAGGACCGAAGTCTAGGAATAAGACGTACCGCCACCCCGATTGGGAGAGTAGGTGGGAGATTTGTTACGTCTTATTCATACCGGGATCCCTAGACTTAGATGTGAGTCAAGTCAAAGAGTCTTATCTGTATTTACTAATGTGTCATATATTATGATTCATGTGCTTTGATACATGATTTATGCTTTTGTATATGACTTTGTGCATTGCATGTATACATGTTTTATACTGGGATTTACTCTCACTGGATTTTCCGGCTGTTGTCGTGTTTGTATGTGCATGACAACAGGTGGGACGGGATCAGTACCGAGAAGAGCTTGAACGAGTGATGATTAGCGTGTTGATCCAGGCTTAGATACGAAAGTGGTGGTTTATTCCTAGACTCGTAATGAGAAACAATAAACACTAGTTATGTGACATGTAAATGGGAATAAATTTGTAAGTTGATCATGCGTTGTAGACTTTACCTTTGATCGTGTATAATAAAGAAACTTAACTTGTTGTATGCTTTTATACATTCTAAATAGAAATGCTTTGATGTTATAAGAATTTTTTTTTATCAAAGTGGCATACATAATTGATCCAATTAGTCCCAAAGAACGATTAAGAATATGATTAGCACCCGGTCCCCACAACAGGTGGTATCAGAGCTGTAAGTTCCTTAGCATGAGATAGAAGAGGGTGAGCGGGGTAGATTGAGTCCTTTTCCTTGCTTACTTATTGATACTATCATGAGAATTTGTATTGTTATTATACTTATGTTCTATGCTAGCATGAAAGCATGTTTTGTTGCTTTGAAAGTACATGTTTCTTGATTTATTTAGTTGATTGAAATGTGTACTGGTAAAGAATGAATCAGAACCGATTCTGAATCAGAGATAAAATGATCAGAGGAGGATTGAGACAGATTATATGTATTGGAAAACTAATCCTTTTGATAATCAGATATGCTTTCTCGAAGAGCAGCAGTCATGGCGCTAGAACAGGGCAGTACCTCCAACGATCCTATGGATGTGATAGCTACACCGGTGGAAACATTGCTGAAACGGTTTCAGTCATTCAGACCACCGACATTGAAAGGCACCGAGAATTCTGTTGACTGTGAAAGCTGGTTAGATGATATTGAGATGTTGTTTGATTCCCTCGACTACACAGATGAACGAAGAGTTAAACTGATTGGACATCAATTACAAGAAGTTGCAAAGAATTGGTGGATTACAACCAAGAGAGTGTTGGAACAGAGAGGTACAGAAATTACGTGGAAAGTTTTTAAAACTGAGTTTTATCAGCGTTTCTTCCCAGTGTCATACCGGAAGGACAAGGGGACAGAATTTGCAAACTTAAGGCAAGGGCAGTTGAATATTGAAGAGTATTTTGCCAAATTCTCTACATTTCTACGTTTTACGCCGCATGTGGCCGAGAATGATGAAGTCGTAGCTGATCAGTTCATCAATGGCTTAAATCCTGACATTTTTACTTTGGTGAATACGGGACGACCAAACAACTTTGCTGACGCTTTGAACAGGGCGAAAGGTGCCGAAGCTGGCTTGATTAAGCAGTGAGGAGCATCGTATGTTGGTCAGACTCCAAGACCTCCACATCCTAATGCACAGTTTTCACAAACTCCTCCTAGATTAGAGAGTGGTAGTAGCAGCAGTGGTAAGAAAGATTGGTTGAAAGCCAGAGGAAAACAGTTCAAGAAATCTGGCAGTAGTTCATCCAGCTCCAGTGGCTCGAGACAGAGTGGTCCTAACCAGAGTTACACAGGTGTGTATTGCACTACTTGCGGTGGAAATCATCCCACAGAACAGTGCCAAGGAGTGGCTGGTAGATGCAACGTCTGCAAACAACCGGGACAATTCACTAGAGTTTTCCCACAGAGAGGTGCACAGCGATCTCAGAGTGTGGGATCATCTGGTTCCGTAGCTCAGGCGGAGAGACAGGCATCTTCTGTACACTCTTTTCAGCCCGCACCTGTACAGTCTCAGTCGAGGCCAGGAGGAAGTCAGACAATGAGCCAACCTTCGAGACAACAGGCTCGTTTGTTTGCATTGACTGAAGAACAGGCTCAGGATGCACCTAATGATGTTATTGCAGGTAAATGTTTTATCTGTGGTTATCCTGCTTATGTATTGATAGATACTGGCGCATCCCATACATTTATAGTTGAACGATTTGCATTGATGCATGCCTTGCCTGTTGAATCATTATATAATGTAGTCTATGTTTCTTCTCTTTTGGGGAGTGGTTTAATATCAGTGACTTCTTTTAGAAATTGTATGCTACAGTTCGAGGATAATGAGATTGAGTTAGATTGCATTGTACTTGGGTTGTCTGATTTTGACTGTATTATCGGTATTGATATGTTGACCAAGTACAAAGCTACCGTAGACTGTTTTGACAAGATTGTCAGATTCAGACCGGAGATGGCTGATGAGTGGAAATTCTACGGTAAAGGTTCCAGATCTCGGATTCCTTTGATATCGATGTTATCTATGTGTCGATTATTACAGAAAGGAGCAGAGAGATTCCTTGTATATTCAGTAGATGTACTGAAAACGAGCCCTTCATTGGCAGATCTGCCAGTGGTGTGTGAATTTTCCAACGTTTTCCCCGACGAGATTCCAGGATTGCCTCCAGCTCGAGAGATAGATTTTAGCATTGATCTCATACCAAGTACTGTTCCTATATCCAGAGCTCCGTAGAGAATGGCGCCAATTGAACTGAAAGAATTAAAGACTCAGTTAGAAGATCTTCTGGCCAAGGGATACATCAGATCGAGTGTTTCTCCTTGGGGTCCTCCTGTATTATTTGTGCGAAAGAAAGACGGTTTCATGAGGTTCTGCATTGATTACCGACAACTGATCAAGGAGACGGTGAAGAACAAATACCCTTTGCCTCGGATAGATGATTTATTTGATCAGTTGCAGGATTCTTCTATTTATTCCAAGATCGATCTGAGATCTGGATATCATCAACTGAGGGTCAGAGATTCTGATATCTCGAAGACAGCGTTCAGAACCAAGCATGGACATTATGAGTTAATTGTCATGTCGTTTGGTTTAACAAACGCTCCAGCTGTATTTATGGGTCTGATGAACCGTGTCTTTCATAAATATCTCGATGATTTCGTGATTATATTCATTGATGATATTTTGATTTATTCCAAGAATATGATTGATCATGCTGAGCATTTGAGAACTGTATTGAGAATTCTGAGGACTGAGAAATTGTATGCAAAACTGTCGAAATGTGAATTCTGGTTGAGACAGCTTGTATTTCTGGGTCATATCATATCCGGAGATGGTATATCAGTTGATCCCAGCAAGGTTGAGGCCGTGATTTCTTGGTCGAGACCGACATCAGTGCCAGAGATTCGAAGTTTTATGGGTTTGGCAGGATATTATCGACGATTTATCAAAGATTTCTCAAGTATTGCCAAACCGATTACGCAGTTGACTAAGAAGAATGCACCATTTGTTTGGTCAGAGGAGTGTGAGACCAGTTTTTTTGAGTTGAAGAAGAGATTGACCAGTGCACCGATACTGACTATCCCCTCAGGTACTGGTGATTTTTTTGTATATTGTGATACTTCTTACAGGGGATTGGGATGTGTTCTGATGCACCGAGACCATGTCATTGACTATGCTTCATAACAGTTTAAGCCACATGAATCTTGCTACCCAGTTCATAATTAATCTTGAATTGGCAGCCATCGTCTTTGCACTGAAGATATGGCGACATTATTTTTACGGTGAGAAGTTTGAAATCTATTCTAATCATAAAAGTCTGAAATATCTGTTCTCACAGCCAGAGCTAAATATGAGGCAGCGAAGATGGCTTGATTTGCTTAAAGACTTTGATTGTGAAATCAAGTACTATCCGAGAAAATCAAATGCAGCATCTGATGCACTGAGTCGAAAGGTATGTTCTTTATCCTTATCGACTATTGGTGTTTCAAATTTGATAGAAGATTGCTGTTTGTCTGGGTTAGTATTTGAGACAGATCGTAGACCATTGCGATTATATGTTGTTCAAGTCGAATCAGTGCTGATTTTAAAAATTAAAGAAGCACAGAAAAGTGATCGGAATATTTAGAAGTCGATTGAGATGGTCAGATCAGGGCATCAATCTGAATACCAGGTTCATGATCTTGTATTATATGTGAATAACCGTCTTGGTGCCAAATGTTTCAGATTTGAAACGACAGATATTGACAGAATCACACTGCAGTCTATTTAGTATTCATTCTGGTGGCAGAAAGATGTACAATAATCTGAAGAAACAGTTTTGGTGGAAACAGATGAAATCAGACATTGCAAAGTTTGTGTTTAGATGTTTGAATTGCCAACAGGTTAAAGCAGAAAGGAAAAAACCCGGGGGTCTACTACAGAGTTTATCCATTCCCGAATGAAAATGGGATCATATTTTCATGGATTTCGTTACGAAACTACCACGTTCTTCCCGAGGCTGTGATGCGATTTGGGTTTTGATTGACAGATTGACCAAATCAGCATGTTTTATTCCGTACAAAATGACGTACAGATATGATCAGATGGCTGAAATCTATATCCGAGAGGTAATTCGATTGCATGGTGTGCCAAAGTCTGTCGTATCAAATCGTGATCAGCGATTTAATTTACATTTTTGGCAGAGTTTACAACAGGCTTTAGGTACGAAGTTACATCTGAGTACCGCATATCATCCACAGACCGACGGACAGTCAGAGCGGACTATCCAAACACTGGAGGATATGCTTAGAGCTGTAGTGTTAGATTTTTGCACTAGTTGACAAGATTCATTACCTCTTTGTGAATTCTCGTACAACAACAGTTATCAAAAGAGCATAGAGATGGCACCATTTGAAGCATTGTACGGAAAGAAGTGTAGATCTCCTCTGTATTGAGATGATATCTCCGAGATACCTGATATTGGGCTTGATATGATTCGAGATATGACGGAAAAGGTGAAGCTGATTCAGCAGAGAATGAAGACGGCTCAAGATCGACAAGACAAATATACGAATATCCGACGGAGACCGTTAGAATTCGAGCAGGGAGATAGAGTATTCTTGAAGATTTCTCCATTTAGAGGCATTGTCAGATTTGGCAAGCGAGGAAAGTTGTCTCCTCGTTATATCGGTCCGTATGAAATTCTGGAAAAGATCGGAAATCGTGCCTATTGACTCGCTTTACCGCCTTCATTATCTGAGATACATGATGTCTTTCATGTATCATTATTGCGAAAGTACAAGCTAGATGCTTCACATATTATTCAGCCAGACGAGGCCAAACTAGACGAGACATTGAGTTATTTCGAAAAGCCGATTCAGATTCTCGATCGAAAGAAAAGCAGCTCAGAACAAAGATAATTCCGCTTGTAAAATTTCTGTGGAGTCGTCATGGCATTGAGGAAGATACCTTTGAGACTGGGTTAGATATGAGACAGAGAATCCTGGAGTTATTTCACTGATGTGAGTTTTCTGTGTAGCTTATTCTGTTATACCTTCTTATTGATATGATTTGATTACATGTGATTTCGGGGAGGAAATCGTATCTTAGGGGGAGAGAAATGTAATGCCCGGGATTTTTATTTATTAACCTGCGATTATTGATTTATGATTTGACATGATTATGAAGGGGCCAACCGAGATACGAAATGAGATTGTATGTGACGAAATAGGTGCGAGGACAATAACCTCGCGCATGTGCGCGGCACTGATACGTGCATATGCGCGAGGCAGGCAGAGGACCTCGCGCATATGCATGATATAGAGCGCGCATATGCACGAGGAGGTGTGTTTATAAATGTTAAGTCCAGAGAACCTCGCGCATATGCGCGGAAGAAGTGCGCGCAAATGCGCGAGCTGCTGAGAAGAAATGTGTCGAGACCAGTAGGTCTCACGCATATGCGCCGACAGAGGTCGTGCATATGCGCGAGACGTGCTGCACAAATATGAAGCCACCCGTACTTTGCCATGCATATATAATATATAACTTTGTCATTTCCTCACAACTTCAGGAAGAAAAGGGACGAGAGAAGCTCCGGAAAAGAATTGGATTTCTTGATCTTAGAAATTGATTCTCACAAAATCTACCCGTTCGATTTTGAATCCGAGTACAGTACAGTGTTACTGTTGACGAGAGCTTCAACTGGACGTAAGTTTTACTACTTTCTGATATGATTTGAAATTATGATATTACCAGAATCAGATATGGTTGATATATGATGTTCTTGTGATATTAGACATCGTATAATCGAAATCGGATTGAAGAACAGATATCGTATGAAATTGTTATGATTTTCAGAGTTGATTTGATTGAGATATGATATCAGATTTGTGTTGTTATTGATTATGAGATGTTGGGATTGATAACTGATTGATGTTGTATTGCTGGATATATTGAGATTACGTTGTTGTGCCGTCGAAATATATCGAGATTGCTTATTGATATTCCTACGTTGAGTTGAAGGTTGATATAGTGCATCTTATACATGTATTTCAGATTTGTATTGAAGGTTTTGAAAATTGATATTGATTTCATCCAACCAAACATCGAGAAAAGAAATGTATAAATCAATGTTGAACCGGGAGATACGACTCGAGTCAGATTGGACTGGAGTTTTCCCTAAACCACATACTAGATGGTTTATACTTCGATATGTTATATTTTGTCTATTGAGTTGTAGAAATGCACTTAAGATAGATGAGTCATTGGTAGAATTGCCAAGTTACTAGATGTTCGGTGGTTATCGATGTGCGTAGGAGAAGATTACTCCTATTGTAGATATTCGATACAGAGAGGACCGAAGTCTAGGAATAAGACGTACCGCCACCCCGATTGGGAGAGTAGGTGGGAGATTTGTTACTTCTTATTCATATCGGGATCCCTAGACTTAGATGTGAGTCAAGGAAAAAGTTTTATCTGTATTTACTAATGTGTCATAGATTATGGTTCATGTGCTTTGATACATGGTTTATGCTTTTGTATATGATTTTGTGCATTGCATGTATACATGTTTATACTGGGATTTACTCTCACGGGAGTTTTCGGCTGTTGTCGTGTTCGTATGTGTGCATGGCAACAGGTGGGACGAGGTTAGTACCGAGAAGAGCTTGAACGAGTGATGATTAGCGTGGTGATCCGGGCTTAGATAAGAAAGTGGTGGTTTATTCCTAGACTTGTAATGAGAAACAATAAACACTAGTTATGTGACGTGTAAATGGGAATAAATTTGTAAGTTGATCATGTGTTGTACATTTTACCTTTGATTGTGTATAATAAAGAAACTTAACTTGTTGTATGCTTTTATACATTCTAAATAGTAATGCTTTGATGTTATAAGATTTTTTTTTTTTATCAAAGTGGCATACATAATTGATCCAATTAGTCTCAAAGAACAATTAAGAATATGATTAGAACCCGGTCCCCACAGCAATTGTCAACATTACGGCAAGTGTAGGTGGGGCATTACAAGTGTTTCAAGTGTGGAGAGTTGGGACACAAGGCTTAGGATTGCCCAAAACTCAAGCAACCCACTGCTGGAAGGGTCTATGTGATGCAAGCTGAGGAGGCTGAGGCAGAGCCGGCACCACACTGATTTCTAGGTAACCTAGTTGTTTAACATTTTCACGATGCTTTTATTGTATGAAATGTTAAAATTGGTTTAGGGAATTGATTTGGTTACTGAAGAACTTAGAGAAGAACAGGGTGCAGGCATTACTTGAGTTAGATTTAGGAGATGATATTTAAAATTTTTGAAATAGAAATACCATTTCGGAATTTTGAGGACCGGAATGAAGAGTAGGAATTAAGCTAAGAGGGTTAAGTACAAAATGAGTAGGGGAGCCAAGTTTTTTAATTATCAAGACAAGACAATTTTCGAGGAAAAAATTGTATTTAAGGGGGGCAGGGGACAAATTTGTAAGGTCCGAAAAACCAAACCTACGTAAACCACATGCATGCAAATTACTTGAATTTCTTAATTGTTTTATTTAGTTGATTTTAAATATTTGTATGATATTTATTATATGATTAAAGGTATGAATGTATGATTAAATTATTATATGACATGATTTTATGAAATTGAAGGATTTTACCCGAATATTCGATAATAGGCTGGGGAAAGAAAACCGGGAACGACCAAGACAAGAATAAATATTTTTCACTAAATATTTTCAAGGCTTCTTAATATGATTAAAAATGATTTAATTTTTCTGACAATAGTAGAGTTCGAATTATTTTACGAGTTGAGCTCGATTTTTCCCGGGAAGCTGGTTTTGGGCAAACGAGGAGTTTTTAAAATATCAAAAATATTAATTTTTGAAACTAAATTTTATAAACAATTATGTTTTAATTAAATAAAAGTTCTTGGGCTCAATTTAACCAAATTGAGTAGGCTCAATTGCTCTCAAAGTAGCAAGCCCAAAACCTAAGTCCATTTACATGTTAACTAAAATATAAATAACTAAACCAAGGGTTTTTCACCCAATAATTCACCATCAACCAGCCAAAACACACACTTGCAGACACTAGAATTTCGAAAATAAGGAGAAGAGAAAAGCTAGGACTCTCCGTCGCCCGTTCGTCCTTCCTCGTCGATGATAACGTATTCGAGCGTTTTAAACGCAAAGTCACGTTTTCTTAACTCTTTTACGCATCATTCAAAATATAATATGCATGTTTAAATTGTTTATGCTTACGCTCGATGGGTTTTATGAATTTAAGATTATTTTCAAAGTTTGAATGTTTTTATGTTTATGAATCCTAAGGATACACTGCTGAAGGATCGTGTGTGTTGGGCTTCCAGGGGATGCTTGAAACACAATATTCTCCAATGAAATGCAATAGCTTGTGTTTTAAGAATGTTAACACCGATTAATTAAATCAGGTTTGGTTTAACAGAAAAACCAAGCGGAAGATACCAGAAGTAATCCTTCGTAAAGAAAACTTTATATTAGAAAGCATTTTAACTTATGCAAACTGAATAACTGAAAGAGACTAGATTAGTTTTTGCATTTTTCAGTTCAGTTATGGTGACAACTGAACTGACGGATATTCTAACTAATCCAAGCAGTTTAAAAAAACAGTTAATCAGTTAGATACACAAGATATATTTATGGATGTTCGGAGACTTCAAATAATCATACGTCACCCCTTCTACCTCTACGGGTAGGATCCACTAGAAGACTTTTATTATACAACACTTTGTAAAAACCCACTTAGATAGGACTTACACTACTGCCTAAACTGAACTCCTAGCTACGATTGAAGGCAGCATCTTCCAGCCGACACTTCATTGACGTCTATGTGTCAAAGACTACATACACAAGTTTAACATCTTTGTGCAATAATGTATTTGAGTGGTTGAGAGTGTTTGTGTGTGAGAACTGAATAAGGATGTTCTCACACACTGAGGAAAGTAAGCTTCTAAACTAAGCAGATAACACGTTAAAATGTCCCTCTAGGCTGATTGTTTCTGAAAGCTGATGTGCAATGTATGTGCCCTTTCCTTTCTCTCTTGTTGAAGCTTTTTGTTTGTGTATATCGTTCTTTTTCTTCAGCTTCTTCTTGTTCAGTCTTCACTATTCTTCTCTTCTATTTATAGGGGCGAAGTTCGATCGTTCAGTGAGACTCAATAATGTATCTGTTGCAATTTGAATCTGCTCCTTGGACTTTGTGTCTCGTCTTTTTGACTGCCCCTCTAGAGCGCTTTGTCTTTAATGCTCTGATACAATGTCCATTATTGTCCTTTGACTGGAAAATGGCTTCAACCTTCACGCACAGATGGAATCCACTTTGAATAAGCTTGTCTTGATCTGCAACTGAAAGATTCTGACTGATCCTTCGAACTGGTCAGTTGAACTGATCTTCAGTTGGGCTAGTGAAATCAGTTGAATCGTCAGGTGAACTGATTTCACTTCTTCAGTTGAATTGGTCAGTTGGGCTCTTCGTCAGTTGGACACATCAATCAGTTGGCATTTCCAGTAGCTTCAGTTTTGGCTTCGTAAACTGACTAATTAGCTTTAGCTATCTTCGCACTAAGTTAGATTATTAGTAACAAAATAACAAGTTTTGTTAGCATCAAAATCATGCAAAGATTGCGAACATGAAATGTTCCAATAATCTCCCCCTTTTTTATGTTCACAAAACTAAAATAGTTAACGAAATAAAATAATATAAATTCAGTTATTGAGCTGGTATTTTAAAATAGTTAAAAGAAAACTCCCCCTCAAAAACTAAATTAAAGACTGATTTAAATTTTTTTTGAAAAGCAATTTTTAGTTGAAGGGATTTTAAAGAAAACTCCACCTCAATGGTTGACTTTAAAAAAAATTTGAAATCTGGAATGAAAAAGTTCTACAACCTTAAAACATTTAAGCAGTTTCGGCAAGAAGTCTAAGTGTATCAGTTCAATCACAATGAAACACAAGTAGATAAACAAAATGTTATTTGATCAAATAAACTTCCTTGTATTTTACATTCAAGTACATCATCATTTGTAAGGACAGTTGCTACTACAATAGCAGATTTTAAACAACACCAAACATTGGTTGGTATACATTTGACATAGCTGAATATACTGACGACTGGTTGCCTTGAGTGCTTCTAATGGTGCGACGATCTTGAGTCTTTCTATTAGAAGAGCAGCTAATTTGCCTTGAACTTGATCAGTTTGCAGTTTAACTGGTCGAGCAGACTCAAATTAACTCAACTGATGCTGAACCGCATTGATCTGATATATCAATGGAGCGGTGATATACTTTTGATGATTGAGCTCCACTTGAATCATCAAGTATCCCAGCATGGGTAAGCTTCATTTGTATGTCAACTGAACTGGTAGGCTAGAAACTGAAATCTTGGTCATCGAGCAGTTTAGCTGAACATCTTGGCAAGTAGAGTTCAAGACCCTTCGGGTTGAATAAAAGCCCGAAGCTCAGAATCGAAAGAAATGGCAGCGATGTTAATTGCAGAACCAATCCTCTCAACTCGTCGCAATAAGCGAGATATAAACTTTTTCAAACAGGTTTGAAAACAATATAAAAGATTTTAAAAACAGCTTTTAAAACCATTTAAAAATAGACAGTTTTCTTCAAATGTTCTTCTTAGAACAGCTAACTCTGATATTGAAGGATCGTGTGTGCTAGACTTCCAGGGGATGCTTGAAACACAATAGTCTCCAATGAGCTGCAATAGCTCGTGTTCTCAGAATGTTAACACCGATGAATTAAATCATGTTTGGTTTAACAGAAAAACCAAGCGAAAGATACCCGAAGTAAACTTTCGTAAAGAAAACTGTTATATTAGTAAATATTTTAACTTGTTTAAAATGAATAACTGAAAGAGACTAGATTAGTTTTTTTCATTTTTCAGTTCAGTTATGGTGACAACTGAACTGACGGATACTCTAACTAATCCAAGCAGTTTAAAAACAACAGTTAATCAGTTAGATACACAAGATATGTTTATGGATGTTCGGAGACTTCAACCTACGTCACCCCTTCTACCTCCACTGGTAGGATCTGTGGGGCCCCGGGTCCGATATCTAATACTAATAATTATAATTGTAACAAACCAAATGATTTAGTAAATACATAATTTGTGGTTCACAAATTCACATAAACATCGTCAAAATAATTTAATGGTCTCAAATGTTTGAAATATAATTTTCAACGTGCCAACATAAAGTAGTGAACCAAAGAAATCCAAACATCATCACATAGTTCCTAAGACCCGAGAATCCCACTCTAACTCATATCTCCTCGCCTGGAGCTGGACTCTGGCATCCCAAGCCTCGCCTCAACTACCATCAAGAACAAGAAAACAAGAGGTAGCTGACGTGCCGATGAGTATAAACCCAGTATGATACAATCAAAAACATATGAGAATTAAAATTTCAAATATCTTATATAAAATTCATAAAGATGCAATATAATGCAATGCATGATCAGAAGCTCTGGGCTATCAATAAATCTCAAGATCAAGTGAATCATCTGGTCATAGGGTACCCAAGGGAGTAGAATCACCCAGCAACATCCACCGACTCATCCGCTCGGGGTGGGGTGATGTGTTCTACAATCCCAGGACTATGGTGCGCCTATAGAGAGTGTTTAGGCTATAGCAACGACCTCCGCATACACTATGCCAACTCAACTATAGCCTCATATGTCCAACAAATCAATAAATCAAGGCGACCTCCGCCATATCAAATCTGAATCAAAAAGTGGCTCAATATGCAATGTAATGATGCAAATCAATATCATCATTTCGATATCATAATCAACTCATCTCAATACAACAATCATCATCAAATCACCAATAGTTCATCGAGCCATAGAGTTTTCAATTTAAAATAAAAATGATATTTTTACCTCGTATGTTACCGACCGTAACATACCTTTCAAATATTACCAAAAGAAGATCGAAATGTGTAGGTGAGAAGTCTTGAACCTTTGAATTCTACTATAACTCAAGAACTTTGATCATCTATCAAAATAGAGTAGTTTCCGTTCAAAATTCATAATTAATTCAATACTGCTTCGAATTAAGATCCGTAAATTTCTTAACCGTAATATTCCATAAAAACATTTATTGAATCATTTTATCAAACACATGACATGCGTGCTAAAGAGTTAGCTCCTTTACGTTGCCCTTACCTTCAATTCCATTTCTTTTCAAAATATCAATACATACAATAATAATACCATCAATCATTATATTAACAACTTTACCTCAACACTCAAACCAAACAACACATTGTTTTCCCTTCAATCACTAACTCAAGGAAGTAAGCTTTCTTACCTTGCTTCTAAACTCTTGAGGAGAAGAACTTCAAATCTCCAAGCAAAGATTAAGGCTTCAATCAAAGATTAATGTCTTGGAAGAAATTGGATTGAAGGAGAAATGAAGAACCCTATCTTCCAAACCAATGGAGAGAAAAGAAGGAGGAGGAAAATGAGTAAAAAGATGATCCCATTCGATTTTATGCCTTCCCAAACACCAAAACACGTTTTCTTAACTTGCTAGGCGCTCGGGCGGACATCGTTTACCGCTCGGGCGCGGAACTCTCGGCCATAAATATAAATTTTCGAACAAGGCCCGCCTGGGCGGACATCTTTTCCCGCTCGGGCGCGCTCTGCGCACAGCTACATCAAAGATTGCTTCCGAAACGCCTCTTCCATTCAGAATTAGGAAAAGTGGTAAACAGGAAAGTTGTAGCCCTATGTCTTGGCATGCATCTCCAATTAGCCTCATGTCATTTGGATATCTGAGTAAAAATTTATGCTCAATCTCCCAACATAGGTCGTTGTAGGAATGATGATACGCACGACACACTTCGGGGGGCTTTTGGCTCGTCTTCCCTAATGATTTGAACAAAACTCAAAACAGGAAAGTTATAGCCTTATGTCTTATCTTTCTAATGGAAGTGGCCTCACATTAAATGAATCAATATACAAAACATTATGCTAAAAACCACAACTACTGCCACATTTTTCATACCGTTTCTGCACTTCCATTACCTATTTAGCTCAAATTCCACCTTTGATTCTATCCTCCATTATCTATTCCATTCTATAACATTATACCATTCATACCATAAAGTAAAGTCCAAGAACCATCACAACTACTGCCACATTTTTTTAAAATTCGGGCATTACAGGATCCACTAGAATACTTTTATTTATATAACACTTTATACAAACCCACTCTGCTAGGACTTGCACTACCGCCTAAATTGAACTCCTAGCTACGAGTGAAGGCAACACCTTCCAGCCAACACTTATTTAACGTCTATGTGTCAAAGACTACCTACACAAGTTTAACGTCATTATGCAAGACTGTATTTGAGTGGTTGAGGTTTTTGTGTGTGAGAACTAAACAAGGATGTTCTCACACACTAAGGGAATTAAGCTTCTAAACTAAGCAGATAACACGTTAAAGTGTCCCTCTAGGCTAATTGCTTCTGAAAGCTGATGTGCAATGTGCGTGTCCTTTTTTTTCTCTCTTGTTGAAGATTTTTGTTTGTGTATATCGTTCTTTTTCTTCAGCTTATTCTTGTTTAGTCTTCACTGATCTTCTCTTCTATTTAAAGGCGCGAAGTTCGATCATTCAGTGAGACTCAATAATGTATCCGTTGCAATTCGGCTCCTTGGACTTTGTGTCTCGTCTTTTTGACTGCCCCTCTAGAGCGCTTTGTCGTTAATGCTATGATGCAATCTCTATTATTGTCCTTTGACTGGACAATGGCTTTGTACCTTCACACACAGTTGTAATCCACTTTGAATAAGCTTGTCTTGATCTGCAACTGAAAGATTCTGACTGATACTTTTAACTGGTCAGTTGAACTAATCTTCAGTTGGGCTAGTGAAATCAGTTGACTAGTCAGTTGAACTGATTTCACTTCTTCAGTTGAACTGGTTATTTGGGCTCTTCGTCAGTTGGACACATCATCGGTTGGTCAGGCTTCTGAGGTTCACCTGCTGAATCACCTATCAGCTGGACAGTAACCTGAACTACTTGTTGATTAATCAGTTTGACTGATTCAATTTCAGTGATCAGCTGATTCAATCAGTTGGCATTTCCAGTAGCTTCAGTTGAGGCTTCGTAAATTGATTAATTCAGTTTTAGCTATTTGCGCACTAAGGTAGATTATTAGTAACAAAATAACAAGTTTTTGTTAGCATCAAACTCATGCGAAGATTGCGAACATGAAATGTTCCAAAAACTACCAATAGGACATGTTCTAGGGACGGAAAAGAGTCCTTAAGGAGATAAAATGAGGGCCGGAACGTTGCACGATCAAAGGAGAAGCGCAAAGGGTTCTCTAAAAAACAAACACTTGATGGCTCGGCTTGGGGAGGGCTTGTGCGATGCATGGCTCGGACAGGCTGGGCTGGGGCATGGTGAGGGTCACAATGAGGGGTCAGGTAGAGTCCTAGAGTGGCTAGGGTTCGAGGGAAGTGGATAGAGGAGAGTCCTAGTTAACTAGACTCTTCCCCATGCACGCATGGAGGCAGCCGATGGAAAAGAGGGATGAGACTCAGTGTGGGGCTAGGCTAGGTGGTCTAGACGGTGATCTAGGATGGTCTAGCAAGAGTTAGGAAGGGCCAGGATCGGTGGTGGCTTGCGCAAAGAGTCCCATGCGAAGTAGGACTCTTGTGTGCACACGATGAGAGGTGTGCGACTCGTGTTCTGTTGCAGGGCTGGCGGAGCTGGTACGAGGGCTGGGGCTGGTCTAGTACGAGGCTGAGCGTGAACCGGGGTCATTGAGGGGCACTGCTGGTCGAGATTTAAGGGGTTGGTTGAGTCCTAAGCTAACTAGGAGGTCCTAGTGAACCTAGGAGACTTGCGCACCAATCGGGATTAGTGGAAAGAGGCTTTTTGATCGGGCCAAATCTGGTTCCATGGGCTGGGATCGGCAAGTAGGGTACCTAGGTGGGTTGGATAGGGTCTGGTAAGAGGTGGCTCGACTAAATTGGGAGATGGGTTGGTGTGTTTAATTAAGGGTCACTTTTACAAACTTAATGAATAAAATTAGAACCATGGAACGGGAGTGGTTCATGGCTCACGAGGGTAGTTTAGGTAATAAAAAGTCTATTTTAAAGTTTGAGAAGAGAATATTAAAGTTTGAATTTATTCGAGAATTAAACAACACCTCACGAATTGTTAATTAAATAATTAATTTAAAAGCCTCGAATTAAGCTAAATAAAATTATGACAAATTAGATTTAAGCATAAATAATTATTTGGGATAACCCTATGTCATTAAAATTAATAAAAGGTGAAAATCGAGAAATATTACGTCTAGAGGCAAAATGGTCATTTTACACTTCGGTAATACGTAAAAGCTTGGTAGTGTCCCGAAGAATCATAATGCTTGTTAAATGATTTAAAATGATGATTTTGATGAAAATATGATATTTTATGATTTATGGTAAAGCTGTACAATTTTTATTGTTAAATGCTATTTTTGAAAAGTTATGCTATTTTATTCTTTTAAAGAAAATGAAAAATATTTTGAGATATGTCAATTGACTGTGACAAATGATATGTGGGGGATCCTTTTTAAGAAGGAACGGTGAACTTACAATTTTGTGGGGATATCGTGAGGGAAAAGGCCTTAAAAGGAGCTCGTTTACGGGGAAAGGCCCCAGAGGAAGGCCGATGATCGTATTTCCATGACGGAGCCTAGTTCCCACCCCCAAGGGCCATGTGGAGCTGAAGACTGATCAATCGACCAGAGGATAAAGGCTAGTCACTTTCGAGGATCAAACTTCACCAAAATGATAAAGGATTGAAAGTTTTACCATTAAAATGATTTTACGATTTACGATTTATTTATGCTTAAAGTTATTTTAAATAAAAGTATGATTTTTTATGCATGTGATTGTATGTGTATTACTTGCTACTCATGTTTAGAACGTGCTGAGTCATTAGACTCACTAGGTTTGAATGATGCAGGTTGGATGATTTGAGGAGACGCTGACGCTTGAGTGGATCGAATGCGACAATACACTCCCGAGGAACATTTATTTTTCCCACTAGATTGATAGATAAAGATTTAAAGAATTATTGATTTTATTAAAGATTTTTATGCTTTAATTTTATGTTAGTCGATCTTTTTAAAGGTCGCTTTTTAAAGGTCGACGTATGATTTTTGGTTAGTTCATGATTTAAAGATATTTTTATACACTTGAGATTTCAAATGTTAAATTATTATGATTTATGGAAGTGTTAAGTTATTTTCGAGTTTATGATTTATATGTATAAAAAAAGGTATAGGTCGTTTCACCTCAATCCCGAGGCATGACATAACATATCAACAGTTTGATAAAAAAAATTAAAATAGAAAAAATGAAAAACATGTTAGTTATATATATATATATATATATATATATATATATATATATATATATATATATATATTTGTAACTTATATGTTTTTATTTTTTCTATTTTAATTTAAATATATATATATATATATATATATATATATATATATATATATATATATATATATATATATCGAGGTATGACATAACACATCAACATAAAAAAAGATTAAAATAGAAAAAATAAAAACATATAAGTTACAATATATCGAGGTATGACATAACACATCAACATAAAAAAAGATTAAAATAGAAAAAATAAAAACATATAAGTTACAAATAAATAAATAAATAAATAAATAAATATATATATATATATATATATATATATATATATATATATATATATATATATATATATATATATATATATATATATATATATATATATCGAGGTATGACATAACACATCAACATAAAAAAAAGATTGAAATTGAAAAAATGAAAAACATGTAAGTTACAAAATAAATATATAAATATATATATATATATATGATTTTTCCTATAGAAATGTGTATTATTTAAAAATGTTTCCATTAAAATATGTGGATCATATCAACCTACGTGGACGACCTTATTTGATTACATAATGAAGCTCATATTTGAGTTTTTAAACAGTTAATTAATTATAGTAAATATCTTCGATATGTATTAAAAAAATAAATTTATTTTTCTCACGTATATTATTTATTTCATTTATCTTAATAAAAAAACAGTTAATTTCTTAAATTTGTTACATCAGGTAAGAGCAACCGATTATCGTTCCACCAAAATTTATAGTCAGTGAAGAGTAAAACTCAAACGTTTTAAACCGTATAACAATTCAAACGTCATATTTCAATTGTTTTACCTTCCAGTGATGATTATTACACCCTAACAATCTCTCTCTCAATAATTACACTCATTGCTATCAATGAAAATCGAACCTGTTTCCACCAATTATAAACCGATCGTTGTTGCTTTACCAAAAGATATAAGAAGTAGTAAGATGCAACTTAAATCTTTTAAACAATATACAGATCAATCGTCATGTTTCGATTATTATACTCTGTTTATTACTCCCGAACACATTATACCTGAGAAGGGATGAATACCAACAAACTTGATACTTTAATTTAAAACAATATTATGATTTTTATTATATATTAAGATTAAGTAGTCTTTTAATTTGGAGATATTCTGTAACACTAGGTATGATCACCTCAATTCTTGAGGTGTTTATCCAGACATGTAGTGCAGCGTATTACCGTTTTTTTTTTCAAGCAATGAAACATGCGTCTACATTTGTAAATGTATTTTTTAAAACTTTATTTATTGTTAAATGCATAAAAATAATTAAATCTGAGAGCACCCACATTAGGTGCACTCTCCAATTAACGCCCACTTACATGAGAGAGGCTGCAGGGGCGTTCATATGTATTTAAAATACCGTCGCTATTGATCACGGATTTTTACAAACCGTCGCTGAACATGAGCCTCACACACGTGATGACACTCATAAAATTAAATAAATGATACTCATAATTTTAAATTATTTTAGGTTTATAATAAGTTTTTAATTTTAAATAAATGACACTCATAAAATTAAATTATTTTACGTACTAAATATATAAAAACATATTATTATTAATATAAAATAATAATAATTTAAATTTCTTAAAAAATTTGAAAGTGAATATATTTAATTTAAAGTAAGAGTAAGATGAATAAGTGGACAGCGTGACCTACAAATAATGAGTGTGAATGTTAAAATGAATGTGGGAGAATAGATGTGTTAATGTAATATGTATGTGGCATATGGACCCTACGATTTTTGATGAGGTGGTGAGTGTTACGGATGCCCTGAACAAAAATTCCTTTTAATTTATTGACATAGTTAACAACATATATGGCTAGTTTAAAAGTTATTAATCAAAATTAATCTATTCAAGTACAAATGTTAAAGAAATAAAAAATGGGAAACAAATTCCATCAATGTTAAGTCTGAAGCAAAAGTCATTATCGTAATAAAAAATTGAAATAAAATGAATTTATAATCTTTTAAAAATTAGTAATGCAATTAAATTTTTTAATTAAATATGAACCAATTTCTTCCATACTAAAAGAGTTATACGTCATCGGTAGGCGTGAAAATAAGTGATTGACATAAAAGATTTTAGAACTAACTTGCTAGACCTTTAGGCCTAAAATATAAATCTATATGGCAATTACAAGTGCAGATGCAGATTATGACTTAAGCTAGAGATGTTTGTAATATTATATGTAAGAGTTGTGGTGTACAGAATATTTCTGACAAAGCAAAGACTGTTGAGGCTCGGGCTTAGGAGTGTCAAAATAAGACACGACCCACCAACCCAAAAAAATCATGTTTGGGTTTGGGATTTTTGAGCTCAGGTCAGATCGGGTTAGACCCGATAGCTGACCCAGAAAAGATGATCGATTTGGGTTGTGGATTAAGCTTGAAGTTATTTATGATGATAGGCTCACTACCTTTTGCTATGAAAAGCGAGCAAACATGGTCCGCCACACATCGATTCGGTATTTAAAGAATTCGGTGACGAAACCAAGTTGGTGATTTATTGTTAAATTTGATTGTGAATTATTTAGTTATGGCTAGGGATGTAATCGAGTCGAGCCGAGCAGAACTCTTGAATGTTTGAGCTTGGTTCGTTTATAATCGAGCCGAGCTCGAGCTTTATTTAACGAATATATACATGGCTCACGAGCTTATTCAAGCATTTATCGAGCCTAAATAAGCTTAATAAATATGAATTATACATTTAAATTTTCATTAAATTAATTAAAAAGTAAATTATATATTTAAAAAAGTAAAGTTTGAGTTTGGTTTATTTATCTTAACGAGCATCATTAAACGAGCTCAAACGAGCTTTTATCGAATCGAGCTTCTAATAGCTCACAAACGGTTTGGTTCGTTTACATCCCTAGTTATAGCCATATTCATAAGTTGTTTTTGATACTGGGTGATAAAATTGAAGATAATGCATTTCTAGATTTGATTAAAAGGTTGTTTGAATGGAAGTTAGTCAACATTGAATTGGGTGGGGTTTCTTTAGGCAGGGGTCGATGTTGATCAATGTTTACTTTAATGGTTTGATAAGGAAGTTCAAGAATTATGATTAAGCACGAATATAGAGATTCCGAAGTTCATGGAAAATGATCTTGTCTCAGATGACAGAGATTCCGATCATGTTTTTTATAGCCATTGAAGATTTATTCTGTCCGATTATTGGTTGAGATTTTGATTGTTACTTCAGGAACAAAGATGATGACTTCAGAATTGAAGAATAAAGTAGTGAAGTTATTAGGACGTGATTTTGATTTGAGAGTGGATAAACTTACAACTGTCATTCATAGCGCGGTTGATGAGAAAATAGACTTCATGGGAATGGAGCTTCAAGTAGTTGCACCTTTGGTTCTCCGTCCGCCGAGATAGAGAAAGCTATTATGGCACGAAAAAAGTATCTCAGGCAAAAAGAAGTCCGACTTTGGAGTTGAAAAAAGCAAAAGAGAGAAATAGGAAGAAGTTATGAATGAAGTTATTGAAGCATATGTTCAGGAAGTTAAAACAGAGCAATTGATTCAAATTCGAGTTCCAGATTGAGAATGAAGTGAGACAAATTTTTCGCATTTGGGATAGGAAGTGGTTGAAGAGTTTCTTGGATCTGTGGATGAATTAGCTGAATGGCACCTGAAATTGTCTGCTGGTGAATTTCTCTCTTTGAAAAAGATTCGAAATTCTCTTCCACATGATCTTGTTGATGCTTATGACAACTTCCAATGTTGGATCAATTTATTTATATGGGCTTATATGTGATGTGTTGTGAGTTGTCTATTAAGTTAAGCTCAAAATAAAGTGATCAATTAATGTTTCGCGTTATTGGGCTTTAATGTATCTAATGGGTTGTGGACCTTTAATGTGTAGAGACATAAGTGTAATTTCTGTTTTTATGATGGGGTAAAACAGAAATATCAGAAGATATTGATAAATATTATCTATAAATATGGGTCATGGTCCCCAGATCTCGCGTTATCACTTTCGCTATTTCTCTCTCCCATTAAGAAAATAGTTCTGAAGAGAAACTAAAGGATTCTCTAAGGGAAAGATCGCGTAGATCTGGAAGATCAAGACACGTTCTAAACAATTAAAGATTATGGCTTCAAGTACGCTTCCGCTTAAGTTTTCATTCAAATTCTTGATGATTTATCATGATGGATTCTGCGGTTTATGGGTTTTCCCCAACAAGTGGTATCAGAGCCATTCATGTTTGAATCATTGAGATTTGTTTAAAGTTTTTTAATACTATTTGGATCCAGATCTGAAAAATAAAATTTTGTTGAATTTTTTTTTTATATGGTTTCAGATCTGGAAAAATATATTGATATGTTTTCAGATCTGAAAATATTTTGATACGGTTTCAGATCTGAAATTTTTTTTGGTTTAGATCTGAAAATTTTTTTGGTTTCAGATCTGGAAAATATTTTGGTTGAAAACCAAATATTTTAAAGTTTCAGTTTTGGTAAAAGGATTTGGTTGTAAAATTTAAAGATTTGGTATAAGATTTCGATTTTCATTCCGGTTTTTATTCAACAAAATATTTTATAGGAAAATCAAAAATTCGGATGAAAATTTTTCTACAAAAAAAATTTACGGATCCGGGTCGGGTCGTACGGATACGAGTCGACCCGACATGTACGGAATTTCCAAATTTTTTTTAAAAAAAATTCGGTTCATTTTTATTCGATTTAGGTTAAATATTCATTAATTAAAATAATGATAAGGTTATATGTATTTTTAAAATTGATTGATTGAAATAAAATGTCGCAAAAGTGACCTCTTTTATGAAATTAATTTTATTTTGAAATACAAAAAGATTTTGGGTATATGTGATTTATATGAATATTGATCGACCCAAAGGAATGTTAATATTTAATATAATCACATATGCAATTGTGGTAGTAAACATGTGATATTTGTTCGGTTTTTCATGTGAATAATAAATCAGTCCAAAGGAAGGTTGTTATTTGTCATGATAGTAACTATCAGTGTTTGACTGCTGCGCCAGGATATCACTTACAAGTTAATCTTTTGTCCAAAGATGAAACATTAACGGAGTGCTCGATATTTTGTTTATTGGGTTTTACATTATTTAAATTTATTGATTATTTTATTTGGATATTTGGTTGAGCATGTATATTTGGTTTTTGTTCTCTATTCAGATTTGACTCCTTCAAATATTCACTCACAAATAAATTCTATTCCTATGTTAAATGGCTCTAATTTTAAATCGTGGCAAGAGAATTTGTTGATAGTTCTCGGAGTCATGGATTTAGACCTTGCGATAAGGATTGACTCTCCTCCCGTCATTACGGATAAGAGTACCTTTGATGAAAAGAGGCAGTTTGAAAGGTGGGAGAGATCGAATCGCATGTGTATGATGATCATGAAGAGGGCCATTCCAGAAACATTCAGGGGCACAATGTCTAGCGACATTGCTACTGCTAAGGCTTTCCTTCAAGACCTCGAAAAGAGGTTTGCTAAAAGTGAAAAGTCTGAAATTGGTACACTTTTGGCAAGCCTCGTTTCAATGAGGTACTGATAGGACTCGTTTTTACGTGTTTTTAGTGTTAGTTTTGAGTCGCATTCATGCATCATATTAGTTTGTTTTAGTTTAATTTAGCATTCATTTAGCATTATTTAGCATTTGGCTGATCTCGTGTATTTTGTGGTTGTTTTGTAGGAATTGGACCAAAAAGGGGGATTTTATATGCAGAGCAGCGAGAATGCCTCGCTAGGGCGGTCAAAAAGTGACCGCCCCAGCGAGCATTTTAATCCAGCCGAGGAGTATTTGCGCGAACCTCTCGCTAGGGCGGTCACTTTACCAAAGACGCGGCCAAGGATTTTTATTCGAGAACCACTCGCCCCAGCGGTCAAAAGTGGCCGCCCTAGCGAGCGACGAAATCCGAGAAGATTTGTTTCCAAATTTTATGGACTCTATAAAACCACCTAACCTAATACACGAGAGGAGGCGCCGCGATTTGGAAGGGAGAGCACTGTAGCAGGCGATAGCTCAACGGAACCGGAACAAGAACTCAACAGCGTTTTCTCTTTACTCTTTTATTGTAGTTAGGATTTAGGGGATCCGACCCCGAACCGTTGTTTGATTATTTAATTCTCGACTTTTGATTCATTCTTGATTGTGCTATTATTTTACATTGAATTGTTAAAGCCTAGCTAACTTTAATAATATCTAATATTGTGGGTGAGTTCGAGAGAATAACTTGCGATAGGAACAAGTAGCATAATCCGTGGATCTACAATTTACATAGAGATATGAAGTTGGATACACGTTGGTAGTCATAGTCCAGTAGAGCGAAAACTAAGGGATTTCATAGATCGACATGCAATTCACCGTTAGTAAATAATAAAAGAGATTTTATTATTCTTTCGTGTAGAATTAGTTTAGCATAGCTCGAGAGAGTATGTTAATTGCTTAGGAAATCCTGTCAAAAGCGTAAATCAGTGTCGATATTAATTAATTAAATTAACGACGGGTAGGTGAACCGAGATCCTAACACTCGCTTATTTATTATTTTAGTTTATATTATTTTTAATGTGTTTGTTTCAATTTAGTGTTTTAGTATTAATTTAGTTAATAAGTAATTCAGTTGTCGTTTTAATTAATTAAAGAATTTAATTTAAAGTAAATTTGTCTAATCAATCTCTGTGGGATCGATACTCGTACTCTTATACGTTTTACTATAACTTGACATCGTGCACTTGCGATTATTTCGAGCTTGAATTTTTATTTATTTTTATTGGAGATTTTACTGTGCAAGTTTTGCTCGATCAAGTTTTTGGCGCCGTTGCCGGGGATTGAAATTGACAAATTTTTCTTTTTGTTATTTTCTTTAGTTAATTTAATTTTTTTTTAGTTATTTATTTTATTTTATTCCTGCGTGATCTACCGTTTTCTATTTTCTTTTTGCAGGAAATTTTCTTGTGCAATACTTTGAGATGTTTCATCGAAAAATATTCACAAGATTTGCCCAACAACGCGGAGAGCCTTTTTACGCAGCATGGGAGAGATTCGATTATTTAGCAAACAATTTCCTGTATCATGATTTTTCTAACTATTCTCTTCTTAAATTTTTCCTTAATGGTTTGGATGCACTAACACGAAGATGGGTGATCGACGGAGCACTAACAACAGGCAGTCCACTATTTTGCCGAGATGATGAGAAAATGATACTTTTGTTGGGTGATATGGCGGACTTTGACTACCATAGATATTGGGATCTTTCACCACAGTGTTGGAGTCATCAATACACACAAGATCATTACCCAGAGTTTATAGACCAACCATTTGAGTTTCAAAATGATGAGAGAGATAGCCATGAACTGATCACGACTCAACTAGAAGATACCGTGGATAGGTATGTGGCACTGACTGAGGCAGCTATAGAAAATCAAATTAATTCTCTGCGCAACCTTGAGGAGCAAATAGAGAATATCAAGAAATCCATCTTTCAGAGTCGCCGAGAACATGAAGTGAAGCAAGATACTCAACCGGTGATCGATCCGGTTTGGTTTGATGATGATGACTCAAACAACCAAGATAGTGAGAATGAGTTGGATAAGACTGAAAATCTAAAGTTGTTTGATCCTTCGCTGGTAAATGAGCCTCAGTCGGAAGAGATTTTTGAAGAATTTTCTGATAAAGGAGGGCCGACACTATTTTGCTCATCTCATGCCGATTATTCAGAGTTGTGTGTTGTTGAGGTGACGAGCTTAATGTGCCTATATCTAGCCAGACTTGAGGGCATTTGGAATCCAGACCCAGATGTGGTGTCATATGACACTTACTTTGGGCATCAGCCGCTCTTTGATAAGGACTTCGGAGGGTCAAGCCGACGACTAGAAATCAGGCGCTACTTGGGAGGCAACCCAAGCGTTTTATATTTTAGTTATTTATTTTCATTTTAGTTGTTGCATTGAGTCCCGGTTTCGTGGTTATTTGATTTTGCTCAATTTCTTTTGTGCCAGGTGAGCATACTGGAGGACGTGGGAGATTGATGGCCTTAGGAGCTCGTACAATAGGAGATGATTGATGTCTACAACTACTACAATATAATCAACCAGGGGAGTTTTTATTTTATTTTTATTAAATTATTAATTATTAATAATTTCTTTTTTATGCATGCATTTAGTTGTTTGGTTTTATCTATCTATTTAATTTTTTTATGTCGTCTAGTGCAATGGGGACATTGCACGATTTTAGTATGAGGGGGTGGGGTAGGTATTTTCTTTTAGTTATTTGGTATCATTTAAAAAAAATAAAAAAAAAAATTGGATGATGAAATTTGGCCAATGATGAATGCGAATTGATGATAAACATGCTCATTAATCTTGTTTCTTCATTAAGTTTTAGACACCCCTGTTGTTGAAGTATGAAATTTTTGCTTGAATGTTGAATATTTTTAAACACATGTTGTAACTAGTGAATTTTGTGAATAGTAGTGCAATTTTGAATTTTTGTGGGGAATTTGAGAAGCATGAGGTGTGAGTTGAACTTGAGTGCATGTCTATGAAATGAGTTACTAACCAGTGGCACAATAATGAATTAGACAATTTTTTTTATGGATTTGAATATGGAGTACATAGTGAAAATTGTGCACTTAAAAAAAAAAAAAAAAAAAAAGTTTCTTGTAAAAAGAAACTATTGAAAAAAAAAAAAAAAAAAAAGAGAGATGTAAGGTGAAGGGGAGCCAAATAAAGGAATGAAATCCTATTCCTAGGCTAAAAAGTTGGAGATGTAAGGAGACGAGGAATGTCGGATAAAAAAAAAATCTGACAAGTGCATAATGAAAATGAGCTGTGTATTCCCGTCTTTTAATCAATTGACTATACTCTGATAATAAGTGAATCCTAATGTGCAAATATGAAGTCCTAATTAGTTGTACTTACTGGTTAGCAATGAGTGGAGACTGGAGCATGAAAGTGAACTTGCATTTAACATGTAAATCGAGTTATCTTGCAAATTTCAGGAATGAATCTACTTGAAAGACACGATACTGGAAACAACATTGCACTCACACACGTTCACGTTCAACGCATAAAAATTAGTGTGGAAATTTCAAGGGGTGTGCGATGACTTGTGTTGTACATTGATCAATGGAAAATATACTTAAGATTTGTTGATGCATGAGTTGAGCCATTACATATCATTGAATTAGTTTTCATTTTATTTTATTTATTTGATTTTTGTTTTTGTTTTTAGTTTTTGTTGTGTCTTGTCACCTATTTTGCTCGAGGGCGAGCAAAAGGTTAGTATGAGGGGGTTGATAGGACTCGTTTTTACGTGTTTTTAGTGTTAGTTTTGAGTCGCATTCATGCATCATATTAGTTTGTTTTAGTTTAATTTAGCATTCATTTAGCATTATTTAGCATTTGGCTGATCTCGTGTATTTTGTGGTTGTTTTGTAGGAATTGGACCAAAAAGGGGGATTTTATATGCAGAGCAGCGAGAATGCCTCGCTAGGGCGGTCAAAAAGTGACCGCCCCAGCGAGCATTTTAATCCAGCCGAGGAGTATTTGCGCGAACCTCTCGCTAGGGCGGTCACTTTACCAAAGACGCGGCCAAGGATTTTTATTCGAGAACCACTCGCCCCAGCGGTCAAAAGTGGCCGCCCTAGCGAGCGACGAAATCCGAGAAGATTTGTTTCCAAATTTTATGGACTCTATAAAACCACCTAACCTAATACACGAGAGGAGGCGCCGCGATTTGGAAGGGAGAGCACTGTAGCAGGCGATAGCTCAACGGAACCGGAACAAGAACTCAACAGCGTTTTCTCTTTACTCTTTTATTGTAGTTAGGATTTAGGGGATCCGACCCCGAACCGTTGTTTGATTATTTAATTCTCGACTTTTGATTCATTCTTGATTGTGCTATTATTTTACATTGAATTGTTAAAGCCTAGCTAACTTTAATAATATCTAATATTGTGGGTGAGTTCGAGAGAATAACTTGCGATAGGAACAAGTAGCATAATCCGTGGATCTACAATTTACATAGAGATATGAAGTTGGATACACGTTGGTAGTCATAGTCCAGTAGAGCGAAAACTAAGGGATTTCATAGATCGACATGCAATTCACCGTTAGTAAATAATAAAAGAGATTTTATTATTCTTTCGTGTAGAATTAGTTTAGCATAGCTCGAGAGAGTATGTTAATTGCTTAGGAAATCCTGTTAAAAGCGTAAATCAGTGTCGATATTAATTAATTAAATTAACGACGGGTAGGTGAACCGAGATCCTAACACTCGCTTATTTATTATTTTAGTTTATATTATTTTTAATGTGTTTGTTTCAATTTAGTGTTTTAGTATTAATTTAGTTAATAAGTAATTCAGTTGTCGTTTTAATTAATTAAAGAATTTAATTTAAAGTAAATTTGTCTAATCAATCTCTGTGGGATCGATACTCGTACTCTTATACGTTTTACTATAACTTGACATCGTGCACTTGCGATTATTTCGAGCCTGAATTTTTATTTATTTTTATTGGAGATTTTACTGTGCAAGTTTTGCTCGATCAGGTACAGAGGTAAGGGCAACATCAGGGAGTACATTATGGAAATGTCTCATCTTGCTTCAAGGTTAAAAGCACTTAAGCTTGACCTCTCTGAGGACTTGCTAGTGCATATGATTTTGATATCTCTTCCTCCTCAGTTTAACCAGTTCAAGGTGAGCTATAACTGTCAGAAAGAGACTTGGTCTTTGAATGAGCTCATCTCACACTGTGTCCAGGAAGAGGAAAGGTTGAAGCAAGACAAGACAGAAAATGCTAATTATGCCTCTACCTCGAAGGTTAAACGAAATAAAAGAAAGGATAAGGAAGCTGCGGCTACACAGCCTCCGAAGAAACAACAGAAGAATCCTAGTGATTCTCAAAGTTCTGGTTGTTTTTTCTGTGGCAGTGATGGGCATATGAAGAAGCAGTGCAGTAATTATCACGCTTGACGTGCTAAGAAAGGTATGCTTCTTAATATGGTTTGTTCTGAGGTTAATTTAACTTCAGTGCCTAGACACACGTGGTGGATAGATTCTGGTGCAACAACTCACATCAGTGTGTCTATGCAAGGTTGCCTGGATTGCCGAAAACCAAGTGATGCTGAAAGATTTATCTATGTTGGTGACGGCAACAAAGTTGAAGTTGAAGCAATAGGAAAATTTAGATTATTGTTAAAGACTGAAATATATTTGGATCTTTATGAAACATTTGTTGTGCCATCTTTTAGACGGAATTTGATTTCCATTTCTGCATTGGACAAATTTGGTTATTCTTGTTCTTTTGGAAATGGAATATTCAGTTTGTTTCTCGATTCAAAATTGGTTGGTTCTGGTTCTTTATCAGGATATGATAATCTTTATTCTTTGGATGTTATTGCTTCATTTAATGAATCCTTGCAAACATGTAGAGGCACTAAAAGAAAATTAACCTGTGAGAATTCAGCTGCGTTATGGCCCAAACGATTGGGTCATATCTCTGAAAAGAGAATAAGGAGACTCGTGTCAGGCGAAATTCTCGAACCTTTAGATTACACAGATTTTAATAATTGTGTTAATTGTATAAAGGGAAAACAAACCAACAAAAGGAGATTTGAAGCCAATAGGTGTTCAGGCGTCTTAGAACTTATACATACTGATATTTGTGGACCATTCCCTTCGGCTTCTTGGAATGGTCAAAAGTATTTTATAACGTTCACAGACGATTTTTCAAGATATGGCTTCATTTATCTCATTCATGAAAAGGAAAAGTCATTGGATGTGTTCAAAAACTATAAAGCTGAAGTTGAAAATCAACTTGGCTTAAAGATTAAAAGCGTTAGATCTGACTGTGGTGGTGAATACTATGGTAGATATGACGGTTCAGGTGAACAACGTCCAGGACCTTTTGCTAGATTCCTAGAGGAATGCGGTATCGTCCCACAGTACACTATGCCGGGTTCGCCCACAATGAATGGTGTTGCTGAAAGACGAAATAGAACGCTTAAGGATATGGTGAGAAGTATGATCAGTCATTCTACCTTACCAGAATCACTCTGGGGAGAAGCACTAAAGACCGCAGCATATATCCTTAACAGGGTTCCAACTAAGGCAGCGACCAAAACCTCTTATGAACTTTGGATTGGTAAAAAGCCCAGTCTTAAGCATCTGCACATTTGGGGATGTCCAGCTGAGGCAAGGCCTTACAAGCCTAATGAAAATAAACTGGACTCAAGGACGGTTAGTTGTTATTTTATTGGATACTCTGAAAGATCCAGGGGGTACAAGTTTTATGATCCCACAAGTCGATTTTTGAATCAGGAAATGCTCGGTTCTTTGAGGATGTTGAGTTTGTGGGGGGAGATAAAGTAAGGGATATTGTCTTTGAAGAGGAATATGTAAATATTCCCACAGGTGTCTTGGACATTGATCAGGATCATATTCCTCACTTTGACTAAGACACAATACAAGAAGACAATATTAGAGATCCTCCCATTCCAGATGAACAAACTCAAGAACCTCCAAAACCTATGTCATTAAGGAGATCCACTAGAGAGCGGAGAAATGCAGTGCCAGATGATTACATTGTATTTCTTCAAGAACATGAGGCAGACATTGGAATGATGGAGGATGATCCTATTAACTTCCGTCAAGCCATGGAAAGTTCTAACTCTCAAAAGTGGAATGATGCCATGAATGAGGAGATAAAGTCCATGAAGGACAATGTCGTATGGGATCTTGTCTCATTGCCTAAAGGTACGAAGCCCATTGGTTGCAAATGGATATTTAAAACCAAGAGGGATTTGAAAGGCAATGTGGAAATATATAAGGCTCGTATTGTCGCTAAAGGCTTTAGACAGAAAGAAGGCATTGATTATAAAGAGACTTTCTCTCCGGTTTCTTCGAAAGACTTTTTAAGGATTATAATGGCTTTGGTGGCGCATTTCGACCTTGAGCTTCATCAGATGGATGTAAAGACTGCATTTCTAAATGTTGACATTGATGAAATGATTTATATGGTGCAGCCAGAAAATTTTGTGTCCAAAGACACAAATAATATGGTTTGCAAATTAAAGAAATCCATCTATGGGCTCAAGCAAGCATCTCTACAATGGAATTTCAAATTTCATCAAATGATCATCTCGTTTGGTTTTGAGATGAATTTGGTCGATGATTGTTGGAAACCAAATTTCGGAGTTTGACAAACTGAAGACACTAACTGAATTATGAAGACAACTGAATAATTAGAACCAGCTGAAATAATGAAGAAAACTGATCAGTTGGAAACCGATCAGTTAATATACTCAACCGCATAAGTTTCAGTCAAAACTGATCTCAACTGAATGCTTCTCGGGAAAGAACATTCAACCGACAAAATGACATAGTAAACAGCAAATGAATATGGAAAGCCGCACCTCAATCATTACAGCATAGAACAACGTATTTCGGCTACTGCAATTAAGACGCCGTATTACAATCAATGAAGAGAAAATTGCCCAACAAATGATGAAGTGGCAACGGATACTAGAATTCAAATGCATATCAAATTTACAGTTGAAAGCGAAGTATAAATATGACTGAAGAACAGTAGAAGAACAAGAGACGATCATTCAATCTTAAGCTTGCTATTACTCTGTCAAAATCTCAGCTCACTCTCACTTGATCTATTCGTAGCAATCAAGGCTACAAATCGAGCACACTAGCACTCTGCAATATTTGTGAATTCAATAGTGCTAAGATTAGTTACGCACAGAGATCATTTTGTATTACTAAGAGTTTCAGTTTAGGCAGTGGGTAAGTCCTAACTGAAGTGGATCTGTACAAGTTTTGTATTGGATCAAAGTCTTTTAGTCAATATCCGATCCTTGGGATAGAAGGGGTGACGTAGGAGTAATTGAATTCTCCGAACATCCAGAAACAACTCTTGCATATTTCTTTCAGTTTCGTATTCTATCTTTCAGTTAGTTAATTTCCGCAACTACTCTAGTTTAACTGATTTTTATTGACCAACAAGATTCCGAGATTCAGTTTGTCACCAAACTGAACTCAAATATTCGAAAAGACCAATTTTAGTTGTGAGTGTTTATTCAACCCCCCCTTCTAAACACTCTTGTTACGACAACCGATCCTATCAAGTGGCATCAGAGCAGTTGAATCTTGTTATTGAATACTTCTGATCTATAAATCAACAAGTTTGACTTCATTCAATAAAATCCCTATGTTCTCAAGAGAAGATTTCGATGACTGGAAAATCAGAATATAGGCTCACTTAGCTGCACAAGATGATGACATGTGGTATGTCATAACAGACGGACCCATGAAAATTCTAAAAGCAAACACATCAATTGCAATAACTGAAGGGGCACCACAGAGAATTCAAAAGCCCGGAGAAGAGTGGACAACTGAGGACAAAAGGAAAGCTAATCTTGACAATGTAGCCAAAGATACTCTATACAAAACACTGGACAAAGCAACCTTCAACAAAATAAAGATGTGCAAAACAGCAAAAGAAATTTGGGAGAAGTTGATTCAGTTATATGAAGGAAATGACCAAACGAAAGAAAATAAACTCTCAGTTGCTGTTCAGAAATTTGACAATATCAAAATGAAGGTTGGAGAATCAATGAATGAGTATGATGAAAGGGTGAGCAGTATTGTAAATGAATTAAATGCACTCGGGAAAGTGTATACCAACAAAGAGGTTACACTAAAAGTGATGAGAGGTCTTCCAAAAGAATAGGATGTCAAAACTATGACTATGAGAGAATCAAAAGATTTTAACCAGATCGAACTTCATGAACTATTTGCTGATTTAAAAGCTTATGAATTTGAATTGCAGGAACAGAGAAGGAGAATCATCTACTCCTACAACTACAACTGCTTTAGCAGCTGTCAGAACTGAACCAACTAGTTCAGTCGAGAAATCTGCTGATCAGTTAAGCAATTATGCTATGTCACTATTCAACAAAAAGTTTGGGAGGTTCATGAGAAATAACCAAGGAAACTTTCAGAAGCAATACCAGAAAAATAATTCCAAAGAAGAAACAAATGCTTGCTACAATTGTGGCAAAACAGATCATTACATCGCTGACTGTCCTAAACCTAAAAAGGACAGTCAAGGATCAACTGACAGAAGAAAGAAACCATATGAGCATAAGAGAAGACCTAGAGATGATAAGAAAACCTACAGAAAGAAACACGAAGTTCTATTAGCTGAAGAGAACAAATCCAAATGGGCAGAAACTGATAGTGACGAATCAGAACCAGAAAGCTCATATAGCTCAAGTGATGAAGAGAAAGTCAAATGTCTAATGGCAAATAATACTGAAGCAGAATCTACAAGTCAACAGGTATTTGATTTTAGTTCAACTGACTTTACACGAGAAGAACTCATTTTAAAATTGCATGAAATGGTAAATGAGTACCAGAAACTTGCATCATCATTTGAGGAAATGAAGTCAAAGCAAAATGATCCCATGGACAACAAAACCAAAACTGATGAATCAGTTGACAGGTTGAGTCTAAAAAGGGAAATTGCTGAGCTAAAAGCAGAGAGAGAGAAAGATCAGTCACTGATCCAGAAACTGATTTTTGAAAATTTAAAACAGACTGAACTCATTCAATCTTGGAATAAGTCATCTACTGCATTGAATGAGATACATAATTCACAAAAATCAGTTTCTGATAAAACTGGTTTAGGGTTCAGTAATCAAGGAGAAACGTCTCTAAAAAATACCCAACCAAAGCTGACAATGAACAAAGAGAAGTACATTCAATTTGTCAAATCGACAGTAGAACATGAGAAATTTGAGCCCAGCAAACTGAATGAAAAACCTATTGAGAATATGTATAAGGCCAGAAGACATGGAGTTGGTTACAGTCCAAAAATCTCTACTGACTCAGAAAATCATCCATAAAAAAGATTTAGCAAGAATTATTCAAATTATTATAACTGCAAACCAGTCTAGAAAAGATACAGACTAAACAATCAGTTGAACCAAGCTAAAATACATACTGTATCATCTATACACTATTCACAAAGCACACAAAAACCGAGGAAAACCATTTGGTTTTCCAAGTAATCCAAGTATGGGTTCCAAAGGGACTAATAAGAGTTGGACCCAAATAGATATGGGTACCAAATCATATTTTGTGTGTGTTTGCAGGAAACAGGTGCAAATAAAAATTTGATATGGTATCTGGACAGCGGCTGCTCACGACATATGACAGGAGATGCAAGTATGCTATCTCAACTGATCAAATATAGTGGTCCAAACATCAGTTTCGGATATAATTCCAAAGGTAAAATCGTGGGTAAGGGTAAGATTATCCATGGTAACTTTACTATTAAGATGTTTTATTAGTAGAGAATCTGAAGTATAACTTGATTAGTATCAGTCAGTTATGCGAAAATGGATTCTCGGTACAATTTGATAAAAACTCATGCTTAGTTAAAACATCAACTGATGAAATTATACTAACTGGCAACGATGTGGAAACACATATAAAGTCAGTTGGAATGAATAGCCTCATACACCAGTCTGCTTCATTGCTTCAAAATCATCTCAAAACTGGTCGTGGCATAAAAGGTTAAATCATTTAAACTTTAAATCCATCGCTTATCTGAGTAAACATGAACTTGTAACTGGTTTGCCCAAAATAAATTTTTCAAAAGAAAAACTTTGCTCAGCATGTCAGTATGGAAAACAAGTACGATCCTCTTTCAAAAACAAGGGCTATAAATCTTCATCCCGATGCTTAGAACTATTGCACATGGATCTCTTCGGTCCAATACCAGTCATGAGCTTAGGGGGAATGAAATACACCTTGGTGGTCGTAGATGATTTTTCAAGATTTACTTGGGTCATATTTATTAAATCCAAAGATCATACGGCTGCACAACTGATTAAACTCTTCAAAAGACTTTTAAATGAAAAATCAGTTGGGATTGATCGAATCAGATCTGATCGAGGAACTGAATTCATCAATCAAACACTTTCAAGCTTTCTAGAAAATGCTGGAATCAAGCATGAGCTCTCAGCAGCAAGAACTCCTCAGCAAAACGATGTAGCTGAGAGAAGAAATCGAACCCTTAAAGAAGCTGCTAGACAATGCTTGCTGATTCTGGCATTTCTCAAAGATTTTGGGCAGAGGCAGTAAAAACTGCATGTTATACTCAGAACAGATCAATGATTAATAAGAATCATATGAAAACACCATATGAGATATGGCATGGAAGAAAAAGTATAATTACTTACTTCAAAATATTCGGCTGTAGATGTTTTATTCATGATAATGGTAAAAATTAATTAAAAGTATTTGATGCCAAATCTGCAGAAGGAATATTCCTTGGATATTCATCAGTTAGCATAGCTTATAGAGTCTTTAATAAGAAAACCTTAAATGTTGAAGAATCTGCGCATGTTGATTTTGATGAAACTGTACTAACTGATAAGTCAACTGATCAAGTTGAGCTAGCTGATCGATTTACAGATATCAATTTGGAGGATGATGACAAAGATGAAAGTCATAACAATCAAGATATCCTTCAAACACCAGAACCAGAGATATTAGATCAACTAAATGAGCAGGAAGTAAATCCTGACAATCAGTTATTAATGCAAACTGATAATATTCAAATACCAACTGACGAGGCATCAACTGAAGCTGAAAATTGCACTCAGATGACAACTGAAGAAGTTGCTGATGCAACAAATACAGAATACAGATGGAGAAAATCACATCCACCTCATCTGGTAATAGGAAATCCATCTGATCCCGTAAGAACTCGCAATCAAATGTTAAATTTATTTATTCATTCAGCATTTGTTTCACAACTGGAACCAAAGAAAACTGATGAAGCTCTTGCTGATCCTAATTGGGTAAATGCTATGCAAGAAGAGCTAAATCAGTTCACTCACAATAATGTCTGGAACTTAGTTCCAAGACCAACTTCAAAAACCATTATAGGTACAAAATGGGTATACAGGAATAAACTAAACGAGGATGGTTCAGTTATACGCAACAAAGCAAGACTAGTAGCACAAGGATATAAGCAAGAAGAAGGAATTGACTACGATGAGACATATGCTCCAGTTGCAAGATTGGAAGCAATCAGAATATTTCTTGTTTACGCATCTCATAAAAACTTCAAAGTGTACCAGATGGATGTGAAAAGTGCATTTCTAAATGATCAGTTACAAGAAGAAGTATATGTTGAACAACCTCCAGGTTTTATAAATCATAAACTTCCTGATCATGTATACTATTTGAACAAAGCACTATGTGGTCTTAAACAAGCTCCCAGGGCTTGGTACGAAACTCTTTCAAAATTCCTAACTGATCATGACTTTTCAGTCGGATCAGTTGATAAGACCTTGTTCAAATTCACTAAAAATAATCATATTCTATTAGTTCAAATTTATGTTGATGATATAATTTTTGGGTCAACTAACCCCAAATTGTGCGAAAAGTTTGCTAAGTTAATGCAGGATAAGTTTGAAATGAGCATGATGGGTGAACTGACATTCTTTCTTGGACTGCAAGTGAAGCAATTGGAAACTGGTATATTCATTAGTCAAACAAAATATACAAAGGAGCTGCTAAAGAAATTTGGTATGGAATCATGTTCAGCCGCAACAACTCCCATGAGCTCATCAGTTAAATTAGACACTGACGAAGGGGGAATATCAGCAGAGGCGACATTATACAGAGGGTTAATAGGTTCATTGTTATACCTAACACCCAGTCGCCCATATATTGTTTTTGCTGTCTGTATGTGTGCCAGATTTCAAGCAAACCCTAAGCAATCACATTTCTCAGCTGCTAAAATAATTCTGAGATATCTTAAGGACACACAAAATGTTGGACTATGGTATTCCAAAGACTCCACCTTCAATTTATTTGGATACTCAGATTCAGATTATGCAGGATGTAAGCTTGATCGCAAAAGTACAAGTGGATCTTGTCAGTTCTTAGTAGATAGACTGATCTCTTGGTTCAGCAAGAAGAAGACATCCATAGCTACCTCAACAACAGAAGCAGAATATCTTGCTACTGGTAGCTGTTGTGCACAACTGATCTGGATTCAGCAACAACTGAAGGATTATGGAGTAACATCAACTGAATCGCCCATATTTTATGATAATACCAGCACAATTGCCATCACCTACAATCCAGTTCTTCACTCAAGGACCAAACATATAGATGTCAGGCATCACTTCATCAGGGATCATGCATTAAAGAAGGATATTCTGCTAGAATATATCTCAACTGAACAGCAAGCAGCTGACATCTTCACAAAACCATTACCTGAGGCTAAGTTTTCTTATTTTCGAAATATTCTTGGTTTAATCGATTTATCTTAGAAATTATTAGTAATATTGTTATACTAACAGAATTATATGCAGAAAATAAGAACACAACAAATAGAAAATAACACTTTATTATGAATACGAACGTTCTCATTTTACAGAAGATATCATGGCATTAACTGAATCTAGCCATGCTCTAACCCAATCATTTAACTCATAAATTCGAACTCTAGCAAATGCCCTAGATTTCGAAATCTTATCAACAACATGCCACTCTTTCCACAGCAATGCCTCCAAAAGACATTTGTCCTCAACTAAATCCCTAACATGCCTAACTTCAAAACGTTCAAGATACTTCAGTGCTCTTGCCTCCTGAGCACGAGTAGGAATAGCACCACTGTCACTAACCCTCTTCAATTCATGAATCTTCTCCCATGTTGACAACACCTTCTGCAGGACATATCTCTCCATTTTTCTTTTGATATTTAATAAACGAGGGGTTGATTGCTCAGTCACATGGACATGAGTGCTGCTGCATGCATCAGAATCGGACATATTGAAATGCTTTTGAACTGATATTAAATCACATCTTTTTATCACTATCATCTTATTTATAGGAAAATGACGATGAAGAAGCTGAAGAGTCTCAAGTCAATTAAAGAGTCTTTCACATATACCGAGGACTTTTAAGTTATCAGTTGTTCATTATCAACTGACACCAGTTTGATTTTTACTAACAGCTGTTTAAACAGTATCGGTTTATAATCAACTTATGACAATTAGTTTCTCAAAAGTTCATTTGTTTACTTATCACAACTGATGTCTCTTAGTGTTTCATTAGTTCACGTGTTTGAATCACATACAGATCATTGTGTGCAGAAACAAAGAAAAACGACGCATTATCAAAATAAACATTTTATTTATCCATAAATTTTGGAGAGAACTACATTTTCATAAGTTTCTTCTACACTAGCTATCCACATCCTCATCCAAACAGCTAGAGCTGAGGAAGAAGTCTTGCAAAAGCTGTGCGAAGAAGCGATGCTATTAAGAGTCTCCAGCTCCTTTCGAAACATCAGCTCATAGAGATGGCCCTCCTTGAAAGCTTCCACCTCTACAGAAATGTTTAAGTGCCTTCGCACTTCTCTCAGCTGGGCCATCCGCCTGCAGGTGGTAACCCTCCCAGAGTTGTACAGGAGCTCCAGCTCCTGTAACTCTTCCCAATAGGGAAGACTAGCATAGAAGACCTTGTCCTCTTATAGCAGCTTTTTGAGCTTCAAGCGAAAGTGGAGAGACGTTTGAACTACTTGCTCCTTCCATTTCTTTTGTCTGCTGATACTTGTGACTAACTCTTCTACTTTTATTTATAGGCCAAGTCGAGGAAAATGAAAGGACACTTCCTTAAGTGACGATTACTCTACTAAGCCTGAGGATTTTCTTAATTAATCGGGCTTATTTTATTTTCTTTAACGCATCTATTTAGGGGGAATGGTGGTTTAAGAGGTTAACTGAGAAGACAGTCGTTAGTGTATTCTCAACTGAAAGGACTCAGCTTTACTAACTGATCGTTCAGTTGAATATTCCACTAATCTTCTCATATAAGTTAACTAATTAAACCTATTATATTCCAAATGAAATGACGTGACTGTCTGCCAAATCATGATGAATTTCAGTTTATAACATGGACACATTTTTAACCGCTCAAAATTGTATACACGCTTACAGCACACGTACACATATTTTTACTCAAAATTTTACTGGACTGACACGTGTCCGATAATTCAAACAGTCACAAACATCAGTACTTTACCCGCTTTGATTCAGTTCGTCTTCCTTACAATCACGATTATCCTCAATCCTCAAAGCAAATCTATATTTTTCGTTTCTACAGGAAATCATTCAGCTTTCAATGGCGACTCAAACTCCTGCTCACATATTAAATGCAATGGCTATCAACTTCGGATCCATTCTATCCTTTGGAGAATCGAATGTCAAGGAAGTATTTCAGAAACTTGACACTGCTGGATTAAGGACATTTTTGGGCAATCCTCGCAAGAAATCTATCTCAAAGAAATTCAAGAATTCTATTCCAATGGCCATATCAATCCTGATGGGTATATCGAGTCAACGATCAATGGTCAGTTACTAATCATCTCGGCAGACTACTTTGGAGAACTCTTCTCCCTACCGTCTGATGGAATGGCTCTTCTTTCTGATGTTAAAGCATCGGAAGTTGAAGAGATGCAATCTCAGCTATCAGCTGATGGTCGAAAATCAAAGTTCTGATCCCAAGAAAGAACTGAAACATGAGGTTCAGTTGCTTGCGGATATTATTGCCAAAGGTCTATTAGCAAAAGCAGGATCGTTTGCTGCACTGACCTTGGAAAAATTTCAAGCCATTACTGTCATAATGGCTGAACGCAAACTCAACTGGAAGCATATTTATTCAATACTCTGAAGAATATGTTTCTATCTCCCAAACATCCAAAGGGTTCGCAGTGCAGATAAGCTATTTGCTGAAAGTAAAGGGATTAGTGGTTGATGATTGCGAAAGTTTCTCAAAATTTAAAATCTTTAATGCGAAGAATACTCAACCACTCAAGACTAAGTTGGACATATCCCCTGCTAAATTTGTAAAGGTTAAAAGGAGATTGGAATGCAGCATGCTGCTCCTAAATCAGTCAAGAGAGCCAAGAAGCTGGCCCAACTGAAGGCTACAAAGCGAAAACTGATTCTCAGTGAATTAGATTCTGAGAAAACTACATCTCCCAAACTTATCAAGAAACCATGGACACAAAGAACCAAACCAATACCAGCAGTGGAATCAACCATTACTGAGAAACTGTCTCAGTCAGCTGCTGAAAGCCTATTCATGCTATTCCATTGCAAGTCATCCCTCCTGATGATACAGTTCCCACTGAGAAGATACCCACTAGAGTAAAAGCTCCCTTCACTCGTGTAAATCAACCCACTATTTTACCTCAGGCTAGACCGAAAGGAGTCATATTAAAGGAACCAGTCGAGTCTACCAAATCTGGATTACAAATTCCTCACATTCTAACCACGGAGAAGGGAAAAGGCAAGCTTGAGGAGGAGCCAAGGCCATCTCACACCATTCAAACTCATATTGATCTAGTTTGGGAGGAGGGTAAATACATTTGCCACATCAAAACTCACAGTTTTGATCGTTGGAAAAGCTTCAGAACTGAAATTTTTGCCAAGAAACTGAAACACAAATCCCAACTGAAGACATTTATTAAACTAGAAAAGATAGTTTTGAGAGTAGTTAAAGCTGCTACTATTATTCAAGCACTGGAAAGGAGACAATATTTCTTTGATCAAATACGGGCTAATCAACTAACTAAGATGGTTAGAAATTTGAAAGAAAACTACAACCCCACAGGGCCAACTGCATATCAAGATAGAGATGTGTCATTCAATGGATGCAGATCTTAGCGGTCTACACAGGGAAATAAGGTTTTGGGAACAGATCAAGAACTTGTTATTCCAGAAAAAATCTTCAGGAACAGAGGAATACAAATCTCAATCACCTCAGCAGACTGAATCTTTTGAAGATCTCATTGCTTAAAAGTCAGCCCAGGAGGTTCCCCAAACATCAACCAGGGATCAACATATGTACTCTGAGACTGAACTGACCTTCGCCAATATCGATAAAATCATTCAGTCAGTTGCTCAGGAAGCTCAAATTGAAGCACAAAATTTTGAATCCGTAGATCTTCTGATTGAACAAACAGAACAAGAAGTTCTAGTTACATCTGAAGACCCAGTTCAAACTTTTATTGCTGAAAAACATTTCAATCTCCAGTTGATGAAGAACATACTCAACTCTCAGCTAATGCAGAACAAGATCAATTTTTTTTTGCTCCAGAAACAGTTCAGCTAGTAGTAACATCTGAAACAGAAGAGCCAACTGAAGTGCTCACTCAGACCAAGAGGAAACACTCACTAAATCCGTGGAAGAACAGTTGCCCAATATTGGAAATCTTCAAACTGAAGAACCACCCCAAGTTTCAGCTGTTAATCAAACAGAAGAACAAATCCATGATTCTCCAATAGCAGTTACCAAAGATAACCCTGTTATTCTAGAACAAAGTGTCTCTGATGCTCAGAACCAACCTTCCTCATCTCAAGGTCAAGAAGAGACAGTTGATCGCACTATGATAATTTTTACTCCACAAGAACACGTGCCACATCAGGAAGATATAGGAGTCATGTCTCCTGAAATCTCAAATTCAGAAGCATTGTTCGAAGAAATCAATACCATCAAGACAAATATGAATCAAATAATGGATGCCATCAAATCCATTCAGTCCACCCAATACTATCATTCTGTCAAGTTGAATGGATCTGAAGATTTTGTTTTTGAAAAGCATAAGAATATTCAAGAAGTTGTAACTGAACTTTCAGTTGCCATAGAACACAAGCCGAACAAAGCTACAACTGCTGCTCTTTTCGTTGCTCAAGATGTAATCAAGCAACGAGTAAAAAGACTAGAAAACCTCTGTTGCAAACAAAATAGACTCACTGCAAACCTCAGTTTCTTACTGCCATCTCCAGTATTTCAGCCGATGTCGGCATTTCTATCTACTGAAGTTCGACAATTGTCTATCAACATGGCTCAGTTTGACAAAAAAGAGGGAAGTAGTAGTGACTCAGAAAAAGCATTGAAGAGCATTTAGCAGCAGGAGAAAAAGCATTGAAGAGCAGTAGTTAGCAGTTTAGAAGTTTATTTTGAGACAATTTTTGTAAGAAGCAGTATATAAGAGTTCAATTCTTCAGTTAATAAATGCTTAGTTTTGTCAAACACCAAAAAGGGGGAATTGTTGGAAACCAAATTTCGGAGGTTTGACAAACTGAAGACACTAACTGAATTATGAAGACAACTGAATAATTAGAACCAAGCTGACCTAATGACGAAAACTGATCAGTTGGAAACGATCAGTTAATATACTCAGCCGCATAAGTTTCAGTCAAAACTGATCTTCAACTGAATGCTTCTCGGGAAAGAACATTCACACCGACAAAATGACATAGTAAACAGCAAATGAATATGGAAAGCCGCACCTCAATCATTACAGCATAGAACAACGTATTTTGGCTACTGCAATTAAGACGCCCGTATTACAATCAATGAAGAGAACATTGCCCAACAAATGATGAAGTGGGCACTTCACCGGATACTAGAATTCAAATGCTATCAATTATCGTTGAAAGCGAAAGTATAAATAGACTGAAGTAACAGTAGAAGAAGAAAGAGACGATCATTCAATCTTAAGCTTGCTATTACTCTGTCAAAATCTCAGCTCACTCTCACTTGATCTATTCGTAGCAATCAAGGCTACAAATCGAGCACACTAGCACTCTGCAATATTTGTGAATTCAATAGTGCTAAGATTAGTTACGCACAGAGATCATTTTGTATTACTAAGAGTTTCATTTAGGCAGTGGGTAAGTCCTAACTGAAGTGGATCTGTACAAGTTTTGTATTGGATCAAAGTCTTTTAGTGAATATCCTATCCTTGGATAGAAGGGTGACGTAGGAGTAATTGAATTCTCCGAACATCCAGAGAACAACTCTTGCATATTTCTTTCAGTTCGTATTCTATCTTTCAGTCAGTTAATTTCCGCAACTACTCTAGTTTAACTGATTGTTATTGATTAACAATATTCCGAAATTCAGTTTGTCACCAAACTGAACTCAAATATTCGAAAGGACCAATTTTAATTGTGAGTGCTTATTCAACCCCCCTCCCCTTCTAAGCACTCTTGTTACGACAACCGATCCTATCAATGATTGTGTGTACCATAAGTTAGTGTGAGTAAACATATTTTTCTGGTTTATATGTTGATGACATTCTACTCGCTAGCAACGATATAGAGTTGTTGCATGAAACCAAGAGATTTCTAGCTAAGAATTTTGAGATGAAAGATCTTGGTGATGCATCTTTGTATTGGGTATTCAGATACATCGGGATCATTCTCGGGGTATTTTTGGATTATCTTAGAAAGGCTATATCGAGAAAGTTCTCAAGCGATACAGGATGCAAGATTGTAAACCAACAGATACCCCTGTGGCTAAGGGAGACAAATTTAGTCTTAAAAACAATGCCCAAAGAATGATTTTGAGGAAAAAGAAATGCAGAAGGCTCCCTATGCATCTGCAAGTGGGGAGTCTGATGTATGCTCAGGTTTGTAACACGTCCAGATATTGCGTACGTGACAGGAATGTTGAGACGATATTTAAGTAATCCAGGAGTGGAACATTGGAAATCAGTCAAAAGGGTTTTACAGTACCTACAGAGAACAAAATATTACATGCTCATATATCGGAGGTTGGATCAGCTTGAGATCATTAGGTATACTGACTCCGATTTTTCTGGATGCCAAGATAGCATGAAATCTACGTCGGGCTACATCTATCTCCTTGCTGGAGGTGCCATTTGCTGGAAGAGTGCTAAACAGTCACTTATAGCTTCTTCCACCATGGCAGCTGAGTTTGTAGCATGTTATGAGGCATCCAATCACGGAATATGGCTGCAAAATTTTGTCACGAGGCTGCGCATTGTTGAGGGCATTGAAAAGCCACTAAGATTACATTGTGACAATAAATCAGCAGTTATGTATTCCAATAACAGCAGGAACTCGATGAAGCCAAAACATATTGACATCGAGTTTCTGGTTGT
>NC_133110.1:19815166-19857893 GCF_022965805.1 Primulina eburnea
AGATGGAGAATTCTTACAAGAAAAATAAATATGTGGAAGAGGACGTCACATATAATGCTAGAGGCAACATTATTACAGAATTAGAAGTTGCATCTTGTTCCAAACCTAATGCCACAAAGTTATCCAAAAATAGCAATGTACAATCCCCGATGGAGCCACATGATAAAGAAACATCAGCTAGCGGAGAGTCAAAGCAGATTAAGGCTGACATACTTTGTTCTGAGTTGGAGGCCTCAGCTGAAAATGAATTGTGTAATCCCATTGTGAAAGAGGCTCAGATTTTAGGAGAAATGAGACTTCCATCTCCACCGAACAACGAGGTTTGTTTGTATCAAGAAAAAGGCAAGGAGAAAGCATCATCCGAACGAGATATTCATCGAAGATTGGATAATGGTGATGGTGATGACAGCAATGAGAGTGTGGAAAGTTGTAACAGTGTTGGGTTTTTATCAACGGGTATAAAGAGACTGACCTGTGATCAAGATTCTATTCATAGTAACAAAAGGATGAAAATACAAGGAAGTCATGGTTCAACGTCCAATATAAAACCTCACAGCTCTTTTATGAACTGGATATCGAACATGGTGAAAGGTTTCTCAGATTCCTGTAAAGAAGAGTCTTCTGCTGTAGGTCAATCCCTCTCTTGCTTGAATGATGTTCAAGCCAAGGACGATCGAGAAACTTTTGCGTGTACCAAAACACGTGGTTCTCCAAACTTAACTATGGGATTCCAAACTATGTTTCAGTCCTTGTATTGCCAAGACACCAAGACACCTGATACAGTTGCTCCGCATTATTCTATACAAGAATCTGAAGAATTCGTAGTGGCCGACAATACATCAATCAAACATCCTCCAAGATCATTTCACAGTGGTGACACTTGCAAGCAGATTGTTGTATCGAATGTACAAGAAAATCCTTGTGTATCAAGAAATATTGTTGGTCAGCCAAGTCAACCATGGGTATTGTCTGCAGATATGGCTGGTTCTCCATTTGCTTACGAGACTAATTTGGCAGAAAATAAAGATGCAGCAGAAATCCCAACATTTGATGGAACTGCGGGGAATATAGCCTCAAGTTCTCCATTGGCAACGATTAACTTACCTGGAAATAGAAATTATCTTACGAGTTTGTGGATTACTCGCCTTTCTACCAAAACTCCTCAGCTGGGAAAGGGCAGTGAGACTAATCAAGTGGCAGTTGAACGCCACACCGAGTATCAGAATGTAATTCCTGACAGTAATGATCAGAATCATTCAAAGTCTCTGGCCCATTCTCACGAAGAACGTGTTTATGGTTCCTCAAAAGAGATTCAAAGGCTTGCTTCTAACCCCGATGTCTTTTCTGATGGTAATTGTGCACATAAACTAAGACCTACACATCCTACTTCAGAATTTAGTGGAAGTTCAGAGGCAATGGCATCTGTATTTGCAAGACGGTTGGATGCCCTGAAGCGCAATGTACCGACTGAACGAGAAAAAAAATTAACTCGTTTGTCTATGTGTTTCTTCTGTGGCAAAAGTAGTCACAATTTGCGCGAATGTCCTGAGGTAGCAGAAACCGAAATCGAGGAACTGTTGGTTAAGACCCGTTCACATGACGTGATAGAAGAATCTAATTCTTTGTGCATTAGATGTTTTCAGTTCGATCATTGGGCAATTTCATGCCCCTCAGGATTGGCAAATAAGCATTGTCGATCAGAAAAGCATGTGTCGGGTATTAGTCCTAAAGAAATTATTGCTACATCCCATTCGGATAGTGAATTTAAAGAAAATAGTGGTCGTAGTTTTCCTTTTCTTAGCTTGGTAACTTCAAAGAATAATGATGCGCCTGCAGAGATCTTTCCCGCTATAAGGAAATTACGTCTGTCTCGTGTGGACTTTCTGAGGTAAAAGCATATGCACTTGATGACTATATTTTCTTGACGATTTATTTGCTAAAAAACACCACTTGGAAAGGATACTACATGAAACTATCAGCACACGATGACCTTTTTTTTTGTACAACATTTTGGCTAAATTATCACCACTTTAAAGAGAGGTTTTTTTTTACATGATTTCAGATGGATGGATTCCCACGTCTCTTTTACCCATTTGAACGGTTTTTTCTTGCGTTTGAGGCTTGCAAAGTTGGAATCTGGATTAGGTGGAACAGGGTATTGTGTTGCTTGCATTATAGGTATGCTACAAACATTTCTGGACGGAAATAAAATAACTTGATGTATGGTCTTAAATGTGCTCATTGGTTCTTTTGTTTCTATGTTTATGACCATAGGGGATACTCGAGAAAACATTCCTTGGAGGCCAAAGAAGTCTGTCTTAGTAGATGTTGGAGGGATCATATCCTCCATTGGGAGTCAGTATATCTCCAATGATGAATTTCTAGAGGTATGTGTGGTTTCTTTAAATATGTTTTTTATCGTTTAATGAAAGGGCTATGTAGCTTACCAATATCATTATAACTGTGTATAGCTGAAAAGTTTGTGTTTCTATGGAGAAAGTGATATCAGTTCTAGCTGGTGGCCGGATAGTTTGTAGCATTCAGTTAGCCGTTAGGTCCATCCATGAGTTGGTTTTTGGAGGATCGTATACAGATATATAGATACTGTATCGAAATTGGTTGTTCATACCTTTTAGCTAAATGAAGTCCTAATTTAATATGTTTCCCTTCCTAGCAATATTTTCCACGATGAACTGTAATGACCATGTCAGTTCTTGCCCCTTACTCATCACGCATGCATCTGTGTATCTGTTCTTCATTCTAAACTGGATGGCTCTCACTCTCTGAGCAGGATGAGATCAAGGCTTGGTGGTGCAGAATCCTGAAAACTGGCTGCAAGCTTCCATCTTTGGACGAGTTGAACTCAAGATTCAAACACAGAACGAGCTTTGGATTCTAGTTTTCATTTTGCTTCTTCTCTTCGCACATTGGGAAAGCTTAAGCATTTGTTGTAAATTAGTTGGGCTCGAGGGCGGTACTAATCGGGGCGACGAGAAGATGTCCTCTCCGAGTTCGAACAGAAAATAAAATGTAATGTGTATTTTTTCCAGAAGACACAAAGTTCATGTTACTCAGGTTCTATTGAGTCGTCCCGTTTCGTCTCGCGCACCCCCTCGAAAGAAATCCTGGATGCGCCCCTGGTTTGGATCGTCTTGTTTTCTATTCCCCTTGATGCTTTGTATATGATATTTTGAAAATCAATTCAGATTTTACATTTAATAGCTATATTTTTCAGTTCGAAATTGTAACCATGCGCTTGATTGTCCATATTTCCAGTTTGCCATCTCTTTTTATATCTGCTTCACCGTGATGTACAGATAAAATATGACAAAATTAAACCATAAACCATATTCTTTACTAGTTATTTTGTACACGTTATTGTGTGTAATTTTTTTTAGCATTATCGATAGATAAAAATGAAATCTGACAAATTAGGAAGAAACTAAATTGATATTTGAATTGTTCAATAAAAAAATAAAAGTGTTTTGGAATTTTTTTTTTTAAAAAGTGTAATATTATTATTATATAAGGATAAAGTTGGAAAAAAAATTTGTGTCTTGGTTACTATCATATCCTCAATTTTAATAAAATATAATAGATTTCAAATATCTCGTAGAAGTTCAAAATTTCATTACTTCGGTTCGAACATGATATTATCAAAACCATTTAATTAGAATCGATTTGAATCAAAATTTATTCGTTAGATCTAATCAGTCAAGATAAATTTCATGCAACATTTCAACTTTTAGAATATGTTTTGATCCGAGATTTTGAGAGAATTTTGTTGTGATTGAATATATGAAGCATGGAATCGGAAATCTATATAAAAATCTTGCAAAAAAGTCTACATAAATCCACATAAATCTGTTTATAAATCTGTGAGATTCCATAAAAATCAATAAAAATTTATCAAATCCATAAAAGTCTATCATTTAAAAAAATCATTAAAAGTCATCAAAACTCTGAATTGAATACACCCCACTAAAATTCTTATTTTGTGTGAACGTTGATTCATTCTTGTTTTATTCGATGTTTAACTCAAAAGATTATTATCTTATTCAAACACATTTATCATTTTTATGTTATATATAATTCACTGAAGTTTAATTAATTAATTAATTAATTAAGAGATTAATTATAAAATCAATTGGGCCGATTAAGGTTGAATTTCTATTAATGTCAGCCCATTGTTTCCCAAAACATATAAATGAACAGCAGAATCCACCCTCACTCATTTGACCTCAGTCGAAAACCCTAGTCGCGTGGATTTACGAGCAATCCCCACAAGTAATCATGGTAAAATTCTCAAAAAAAAAGTTTGTTCGATCGCACACTCGGTTCATGTGAAATTTTGATGATTTTTATGCATATTTACAGGCGGATGTGGACACCGAGGTGGTGGCGGGACAGCCGAAGAAGAGAGTGTTTAGGAAGTTCAATTACAGAGGCGTCGACCTCGATGCACTCCTCAATGTTTCCAATGATGAGATCGTCAAACTTTTCAATGCACGTGCACGTAGAAGGTACGTTTTTTTCTTTGATGATTTCATGTGTCTTGTTGTGGAGAAATCTGTTATATCTGGATCGAATTATGAATTGAATTTTATCGGAACATTTGTTTAGAAGTAGTCGCAATCCCAATCGAAAAACGTTTTCTGGAGAATTTCTCATCAAAGAAAAAATTAGCCTTTCTCGTGTGCTACGTCGAGTCAGATCATGGTCTTGAAAATGAGTGATAAACTTGTACCTAAAATTTCTTATTGATTGAAATATGATTGATCAAAGCAGTAGGTAAGAGCTAATCGCAAGCCTGATCAAGTGTTTCTATCGTTCTTATTTGCTGGTGTGCAGCAACTGTTTGTATTTGATCCTTGCCTTTCATTTTCTTTTTTTAGAAAATATTTAACAAAATGAACTTTGTTTGTCCATGCGGGCTTTGAATCTTCTAGTTTTTAGTTATGCAATTTAGTTACAGAATCATAGTGCATTAGCAAGCTAGGAAAACGTAACCCAACCTTGTATGACTGGTTACTTTTGCCCTTTTATAGCTGATGGTTTTCTACTTGGCGCCTCAGGTTCTATTAATTTATTGTTTTACTAATAAGATTGTCTGTATGGGCTTTAAATCTTCTTTTTTATATTTAGACAATCCTAGCACATGAGAGAAATCCAACCAATATTTTCACTTTGTGGTGTTTGCTTCATATCGTCGGGGATTTTCTGCTTGGTGCCTGCGAGTTTTTTTTTTATTTTTTGGTGTAAGTATGTAGAAAGAGGGTTGAAAGTGCACTTTTTTAATCTTACTTGATTTGTTCCTGTGTAAATTAGTTCGTCTTTTCCGGTCATTATTTATTGATCTAGGCATAACTTTTAATTTTTGTGATTCAACCCTTTTCACGTGGTATTGAACATTGTTTGTAACTTTTATATGTACCATCTAACTTAGCTACGTTTAATAAATTGAACTGGATTGATCTATTATTATCATCTACGGCCTACCATGTCAATAGTGTGTTTGTGCTGTTGTGTACGGCAAGTTTATCCTACTTGCCTGCCTTTCTCCACTTCGGTTTTGTACTTATTGTTGCTTACATAATTATGTTGTCAGGTTCCAGAGGGGTTTCAAAAGGAACCCTATGGCTTTGATTAAGAAGCTTCGCAAGGCTGTGAGTCATCAAAACTTTCAATCACTGGATATAGATGTTCTAACAAATATGTTTTGTTCTCGTAGTTACCTCGTTTCATCGCTTGTTGAATTGTGGTCTTTTGGACCCTAGGGCTGGGATCGGGTAGGGACCCGTCCCGGAACCCCCTAACCCGATCCCCGTCCCGATAAGAATTGGGAATTAAAAAAGATTCCCGATCCCGTACCCGACAAATATCGGGACCCGAATGTTCGGGATCCCGAATGTTCGGGATCGGGTCGGGAAGGGAGACAAAATCCCGATAAATATTTTTTAAAAAATTCATTGAACATCATGACATAGTGTGTAGTATGTACATAAATATTATAAATTAAAACAAATATTTGAAAAAAGACAAGCAATTTTTATTCAAATATTAACATATTAAAATTTTTGCCAAGTCTGGACAAATATATTTTCTGAATTAGAATTACATATTTTTAACAATCCCTTGAGCTGAAGTATAAAGCATAATTGTCTTGGAAAAAATTGCTTTTTGAAAAGTGTATCCTTCGTCTTGGAAAAAATTGCTTTTTAACAATCCTATTTTTTTAAAATTTAATAAAAATATTATTAATATATTCGGGTCGGGTCGGGTCGGGTCGGGTCGGGAATCCTGTCGGGTATATCCTATATTCCCGATCCTTTTCCCGATTCTGAGTGGGTCGGGACAATTTCGGGTCGGGAATATTTCGGGTCGGAAGTCGGGAAGGGTCGGGAATTTTCTGATTTTTGCCAGCCCTATTGGACCCACTAATATAAAATTTCCCATTGTGGTGCAAGTAATTGCAGTGTCTATCACCAGTTCATGTTTTTCCATTATCTTTTGTTTAATTTATAAGCTCATCTACATAAATACTTCATATCAGAAACAAGAGGCCCCACAAGGCGAGAAGCCCACCTTGGTTAGAACCCACCTGCGAAACATGATCATTGTCCCCGAGATGATTGGAAGTGTCCTTGGAGTGTACAATGGCAAGACCTTCAACCCAGTCGAAATCAAGCCTGAAATGATTGGACATTATCTAGCTGAGTTTTCAATTTCATACAAGCCTGTCAAGCACGGTAGACCGGGTATCGGTGCCACCCACTCCTCGAGGTTCATTCCTCTTAAATGAGTTTTCTTCCATCCCATCAATTCGGGAAGCACAATGACCATAGAAAATGTTCTATTTCTGAATTTTGTTCTTTTTAGATCTTCTTAGTACTTTTTTTTGACAATTTGGTTCCTGGTGGTGGAGGCAATCTTAGGGATTGAGTATTTTTTTTTCCACATACAGAGTTTAGACAGCTTCTCTTGGTTTATGTATAACTGGATTAAGTTTTGTTGGAAAATACATGATTTATTGATAACGTTGATGCTTATATAAATAACTCAATTGTTTTAAACACATGACACAAGTGTAATTTTAAAAATTAGATTTTAAATCGAGTGATTTGGCATTCAGATTTGGTCGATTATATTTTTTAGATAAAAATTTCATTCAATAAGTTTTTCAATATTAGATTTTATGAGTGGAATTTTCTGATAAAGTTTTCAAATTAATGAAAATTCATGGAACTAAAATACAATAAAAACCCATAATTTTTTTTATATTGACAAACCAAAGTACATCACTCAATCAAAATTATAAAATACCTTGACATATCCAAGCGAGAATATAATCATCAAGTGTCAAGTATCTCATATCACTGTATCTCCCAAGCCTAATTAAAAAGGATATATATTGCTCATACAACAAAAAAGCTTATAATTTGATACGAAAGAAATTTTTATCCAAATCTGCACGAGAATCCTTAAACATCTTGAGTTCCGGCCTGTCTAGGCAGGATAAACAGTGACAGAGAGTGCCAAAGCACGAGCCTTCATTATTGGGGATGCATCGCGACGAGCTTTCTTGAACCACTTCAAGACACTCCGAATACTCGTCACAGAGAACCGAATGCTAAGCCATTGATGAACCTATCCCACAAAATCTCTACTGAAAAGACAAGTAAACTCTCTGTACATGCATAACAAAGCACACATCCCTTTTAAAAATAACACAAGGAAAGTGATCCTCAAATCCCAACATTAGAATAAAAAGCATGCTTTCGTAAAATATAGAGTTTCCATATCATCGAGGTCCATGGTACAACAAGGTCTGAAGAACTAATAAGTTCAATTAACCTCCAAAGAGACATTAGAAAAACGGGAGGCTGACCGAGAAGCAGCCTGCCGAGAAGTGCCAGAGTCACATTCTCGCTCATCTTGTATCATAATGACCAGCTTGATGAGTGGGGAGAGTCGGAGAATCTAGTCGTCTTGGTCCAAAGATAAATATGACGAACTCATCTATTCTATAAGGTTGTGTTTGGGGAGATAGTATTCGAAATCAACAGATTTCGATCATAGTTTTATTGTTTACAATGAAACAATAGATACAAATTTAAATCTGTATTTATTTGTTTATACATTATAAGTATAAAGTAGAATGAATTTCAAATGATATCATAATTGAGGGAACTTGAAATTCATCATAACTATATAAATATAAAAATGTAATATGTGAATGTAAGATTTATTATCTTAATTATCTAAACAATAGAGGCGGTAGATGCAATTTCAAACATCAAAGGGGACCGAAATGATATTATTTTTTAGGGCTTGTTTGATAGGATTGATTAAGGCTGGATAGATTTTCTAGCCCATGTTTGACTTGATTGTCTTGACTGTCATTGTGATAGATTTTTCTACTGTTAATATTGGAAAAGAAATCCACGACAATGCCACATATTATAGCAATCCCTCCTCAGTGCCAAGGAATATTGGTACCAAAATACAAAATTGCCCCTTCATTTTAAATAAAAAAAATTGAAAATTGCTAACCCTAGCTTCTCATTCACACTCTTTGACAGAAAATCTGATTCCTAAGTTCCGATGTTTTCTTCAATTGGGTTTGCACGACAACTTCCAAACGATCTATGATTTCATCTCTGTACAAAAAAAATTAAATCAGAATATTCAAACAATAAAATTACTTACAACAACCAGCCTTCTGCCACATATTGCAACACATCTTCAGATCTAAATAGTTGTGTGCTCTGTGTAAAACTTCAAAACAAAATTTTTTCCCAGTATTTACATATGCGAAAATACTCATAGACAATCATAATCACAAGTTGTCGTTGATTAGTGCTTGGTGTTTTCAGGCTTCCTTTCCTTGGAATCACTGTAAAAGAAGAAATTGGATTTGGCCTGGAAGACATTTTGGGAGGAACGCTTGGAAGAAGATATTTTATGTGCTTTGTGGAAAGAATATGGTGCTGCTTTGTGGTGTGAAATTCGATTGTTGGAATTTGATTGAGTATTGTATGGTATTTTTTTGTGCTTTGTGGGAATTTGATTGAGTACTCCAGGATATTTTGGTTAAAACAAAATTCATCACACTAATAAAAATTCAACCCACACATGAAATAATTAATCACACAATATTACACATCATTCCTTATCAACCACATACCAATCAAATCATTAATAATTTAATTATCTCATCCCACGTACCAAACGATTCTTTAGTGTAATTGAAATATTACATTAATTATTGAAACAATATATTGTACCCTGATTTGTGGTAGAAATGAATAGAATAGGTCATGAAATTTGACAAATATTTGCGATGGAAATGAATAGAATACGATATAACATGGGATAATGAAGAAAAATTTGATCATTGTTAGAAAGTCGGGTATCTGGTTTTTTCGGATAGTGTTTTTACTACCCGAATTTCACTCGACTCTCGTAACTAACCAAGTATTCGAGTACCTGATAGTATCAGGTTTAGGTTCAACCATTTTTTTTTGTTAAAAAAAACTTAGTTTTTCTCATTTTGTGGCTACAAAAAAATCTATCAAGAAAAAATAGGTTTATCAAAATAATCATGTCTAATTTCCACACCAAATTAAACAAGAAAAATCTATATTTCAAACTATTTAAAATAAGTAGTAATAATTAAAAAATATTTTTACGAAAAATATGTAAATCGAGGTATCAAACAGAAAATTAAAAAAGTATATATACTTCTCCGACCCCGTTTCGTTTGAATCCCTATTTAAACTGCATTTATCTTTGTAGATTTTGTATATTTGATCAGTGCTTCAATTCGGCTATAGTTGGTGGGGGAGGCATAAGACATTTGTCATCTATGTTTAATAGGCTTGCAAAGTCAATTATGATATAAAAAAATAAATATGATGTCTTTATGTGTCATTCAAGACCAAGTCTATATTTTTTTAGAAATAAATAATTCGCGTTGTTAGGGTAAACATTTTCTACTCGAACTCGAAGAATTATCCGATCGATTTACCTGAAAAAATGCACCTGATCCAATTGCCCACCCCTAATCTCATGTATCAATTTTGTGAGACGTATCTCCTACTCGATCATGATGAGATCTGTCTCATGAAAAATATTAATTTATATGTCAAAAATATATTTTACACTACTCATTTATTTATACTACAATCTATATTACTTAGTTAAAACATAAAATTTATTAATTTAATGGAATATATTTAGTATAAAACAAAAAGTAAGTAATATTTACAAAAAAGTTTTTGAATATTTTACACGATTTTCTTTAATCACAATTCCGTGTGGCAAAAACAGACCTTTTCGTAATTAATAAAATTGAAGGAACTAAACTATAATTGAGCACCACAAACTGACGCCTCGAACCATTCCTCCAAAGAGACATTAGAAAAACGGGAGGCTGACCGAGAAGCAGCCTGCCGAGAAGTGCCATAGTCACATTCTCGCTCATCTTGTATCATAATAACCAGCTTGATGAGTGGGGAGAGTCGGAGAATCTAGTCGTCTTGGTCCAAAGATAAATATGACGAACTCATCTATTCTATAAGGTTGTGTTAGGGGAGATGTATTTGAAATCAACAGATTTCGATTATAGTTTTATTGTTTACAATGAAACAATAGATACAAATTTAAATCTGTATTTATTTGTTTATACATTATAAATATAAAGTAGAATGAATTTCAAATTATATCATAATTGAGCGAACTTGAAATTCATCATAACTATATAAATATAAAAATGTAAGATGTGAATGTAAGATTTATTATCTTAATTATCTAAACAATAGAGGCGGTAGATGCAATTTCAAACACCAAAGGGGACCAAAATGATATTATTTTAGGGCTTGTTTGATAGGGTTGATTAAGGCTGGATATATTTTCTAGCCCATGTTTGACTTGATTGTCTTGACTGTCATTGTGATAGATTTTTCTACTGTTAATATTGGAAAAGAAATCCACGACAATGCCACATATTATAGCAATCCCTCCTCAGTGCCAAGGAATATTGGTACCAAAATACAAAATTGCCCCTTCATTTTAAATAAAAAAAATTGAAAATTGCTAACCCTAGCTTCTCATTCACACTCTTTGACAGAAAATCTGATTCCTAAGTTCCGATGTTTTCTTCAATTGGGTTTGCACGACAACTTCCAAACGATCTATGATTTCCTCTGTACAAAAAACATTAAATCAGAATATTCAAACAATAAAATTACTTACAACAACCAGCCTTCTGCCACATATTGCAACACATCTTCAGATCTAAATAGTTGTGTGCTCTGTGTAAAACTTCAAAACAAAATTTTTTCCCAGTATTTACATATGCGAAAATACTCATAGACAATCATAATCACAAGTTGTCGTTGATTAGTGCTTGGTGTTTTCAGGCTTCCTTTCCTTGGAATCACTGTAAAAGAAGAAATTGGATTTGGCCTGGAAGACATTTTGGGAGGAACGCTTGGAAGAAGATATTTTATGTGCTTTGTGGAAAGAATATGGTGCTTTGTGGTGTGAAATTCGATTGTTGGAATTTGATTGAGTATTGTATGGTATTTTTTTGTGCTTTGTGGGAATTTGATTGAGTACTCCAGGATATTTTGGTTAAAACAAAATTCATCACACTAATAAAAATTCTACCACACATGAAATAATTAATCACACAATATTACACATCATTCCTTATCAACCACATACCAATCAAATCATTAATAATTTAATTATCTCATCCCACGTACCAAACGATTCTTTAGTGTAATTGAAAATATTACATTAATTATTGAAACAATATATTGTACCCTGATTTGTGGTAGAAATGAATAGAATAGGTCATGAAATTTGACAAATATTTGCGATGGAAATGAATAGAATACGATATAACATGGGATAATGAAGAAAAATTTGATCATTGTTAGAAAGTCGGGTATCTGGTTTTTTCGGATAGTGTTTTTACTACCCGAATTTCACTCGACTCTCGTAACTAACCAAGTATTCGAGTACCTGATAGTATCAGGTTTAGGTTCAACCACTTTTTTTTTTGTTAAAAAAAACTTAGTTTTTCTCATTTTGTGGCTACAAAAAAATCTATCAAGAAAAAATAGGTTTATCAAAATAATCATGTCTAATTTCCACACCAAATTAAACAAGAAAAATCTATATTTCAAACTATTTAAAATAAGTAGTAATAATTAAAAAATATTTTTACGAAAAATATGTAAATCGAGGTATCAAACAGACAAATTATAAAAGTATATATACTTCTCCGACCCCGTTTCGTTTGAATCCCTATTTAAACTGCATTTATCTTTGTAGATTTTGTATATTTGATCAGTGCTTCAATTCGGCTATAGTTGGTGGGGGAGGCATAAGACATTTGTCATCTATGTTTAATAGGCTTGCAAAGTCAATTATGATATAAAAAAATAAATATGATGTCTTTATGTGTCATTCAAGACCAAGTCTATATTTTTTTAGAAATAAATAATTCGCGTTGTTAGGGTAAACATTTTCTACTCGAACTCGAAGAATTATCCGATCGATTTACCTGAAAAAATGCACCTGATCCAATTGCCCACCCCTAATCTCATGTATCAATTTTGTGAGACGTATCTCCTACTCGATCATGATGAGATCTGTCTCATGAAAAATATTAATTTATATGTCAAAAATATATTTTACACTACTCATTTATTTATACTACAATCTATATTACTTAGTTAAAACATAAAATTTATTAATTTAATGGAATATATTTAGTATAAAACAAAATGTAAGTAATATTTACAAAAAAAGTTTTTGAATATTTTACACGATTTTCTTTAATCACAATTCCGTGTGGCAAAAACAGACCTTTTCGTAATTAATAAAATTGAAGGAACTAAACTATAATTGAGCACCACAAACTGACGCCTCGAACCATTCCTCCAAAGAGACATTAGAAAAACGGGAGGCTGACCGAGAAGCAGCCTGCCGAGAAGTGCCATAGTCACATTCTCGCTCATCTTGTATCATAATAACCAGCTTGATGAGTGGGGAGAGTCGGAGAATCTAGTCGTCTTGGTCCAAAGATAAATATGACGAACTCATCTATTCTATAAGGTTGTGTTAGGGGAGATGTATTTGAAATCAACAGATTTCGATTATAGTTTTATTGTTTACAATGAAACAATAGATACAAATTTAAATCTGTATTTATTTGTTTATACATTATAAATATAAAGTAGAATGAATTTCAAATTATATCATAATTGAGCGAACTTGAAATTCATCATAACTATATAAATATAAAAATGTAAGATGTGAATGTAAGATTTATTATCTTAATTATCTAAACAATAGAGGCGGTAGATGCAATTTCAAACACCAAAGGGGACCAAAATGATATTATTTTAGGGCTTGTTTGATAGGGTTGATTAAGGCTGGATATATTTTCTAGCCCATGTTTGACTTGATTGTCTTGACTGTCATTGTGATAGATTTTTCTACTGTTAATATTGGAAAAGAAATCCACGACAATGCCACATATTATAGCAATCCCTCCTCAGTGCCAAGGAATATTGGTAGCAAAATACAAACTTGTCCCTTCATTTTAAATCAAAAAAATTCACAATTGCTAAACCTAGCTTCTCATTCACACTCTTTGACAGAAAATCTGATTACTAAGTTCCGATGTTTTCTTCAATTGGGTTTGCACGACAACTTCCAAACGATCTATGATTTCATCTCTGTACAAAAAAAATTAAATCAGAATATTTAAACAATAAAATTACTTACAACAATCAGCCTTCTGCCACATATTGCAACATATCTTCAGATCTAAGTAGTTGTGTGCTCTGTGTAAAACTTCAAAACAAAATTTTTTCCCAGTATTTACATATGCGAAAATACTCATAGACAATCATAATCACAAGTTGTCGTTGATTAGTGCTTGGTGTTTTCAGGCTTCCTTTCCTTGGAATCACTGTACAAGAAGAAATTGGATTTGGCCTGGAAGACATTTTGGGAGGAACGCTTGGAAGAAGATATTTTATGTGCTTTGTGGAAAGAATATGGTGCTTTGTGGTGTGAAATTCGATTGTTGGAATTTGATTGAGTATTGTATGGTATTTTTTTGTGCTTTGTGGGAATTTGATTGAGTACTCCAGGATATTTTGGTTAAAACAAAATTCATCACACTAATAAAAATTCAACCCACACATGAAATAATTAATCACACAATATTACACATCATTCCTTATCAACCACATACCAATCAAATCATTAATAATTTAATTATCTCATCCCACGTACCAAACGATTCTTTAGTGTAATTGAAAATATTACATTAATTATTGAAACAATATATTGTACCCTGATTTGTGGTAGAAATGAATAGAATAGGTCATGAAATTTGACAAATATTTGCGATGGAAATGAATAGAATACGATATAACATGGGATAATGAAGAAAAATTTGATCATTGTTAGAAAGTCGGGTATCTGGTTTTTTCGGATAGTGTTTTTACTACCCGAATTTCACTCGACTCTCGTAACTAACCAAGTATTCGAGTACCTGATAGTATCAGGTTTAGGTTCAACCATTTTTTTTTTGTTAAAAAAAACTTAGTTTTTCTCATTTTGTGGCTACAAAAAAATCTATCAAGAAAAAATAGGTTTATCAAAATAATCATGTCTAATTTCCACACCAAATTAAACAAGAAAAATCTATATTTCAAACTATTTAAAATAAGTAGTAATAATTAAAAAATATTTTTACGAAAAATATGTAAATCGAGGTATCAAACAGAAAATTAAAAAAGTATATATACTTCTCCGACCCCGTTTCGTTTGAATCCCTATTTAAACTGCATTTATCTTTGTAGATTTTGTATATTTGATCAGTGCTTCAATTCGGCTATAGTTGGTGGGGGAGGCATAAGACATTTGTCATCTATGTTTAATAGGCTTGCAAAGTCAATTATGATATAAAAAATTAAATATGATGTCTTTATGTGTCATTCAAGACCAAGTCTATATTTTTTTAGAAATAAATAATTCGCGTTGTTAGGGTAAACATTTTCTACTCGAACTCGAAGAATTATCCGATCGATTTACCTGAAAAAATGCACCTGATCCAATTGCCCACCCCTAATCTCATGTATCAATTTTGTGAGACGTATCTCCTACTCGATCATGATGAGATCTGTCTCATGAAAAATATTAATTTATATGTCAAAAATATATTTTACACTACTCATTTATTTATACTACAATCTATATTACTTAGTTAAAACATAAAATTTATTAATTTAATGGAATATATTTAGTATAAAACAAAATGTAAGTAATATTTACAAAAAAAGTTTTTGAATATTTTACACGATTTTCTTTAATCACAATTCCGTGTGGCAAAAACAGACCTTTTCGTAATTAATAAAATTGAAGGAACTAAACTATAATTGAGCACCACAAACTGACGTCTCGAACCATTCCTCCAAAGAGACATTAGAAAAACGGGAGGCTGACCGAGAAGCAGCCTGCCGAGAAGTGCCATAGTCACATTCTCGCTCATCTTGTATCATAATAACCAGCTTGATGAGTGGGGAGAGTCGGAGAATCTAGTCGTCTTGGTCCAAAGATAAATATGACGAACTCATCTATTCTATAAGGTTGTGTTAGGGGAGATGTATTTGAAATCAACAGATTTCGATTATAGTTTTATTGTTTACAATGAAACAATAGATACAAATTTAAATATGTATTTATTTGTTTATACATTATAAATATAAAGTAGAATGAATTTCAAATTATATCATAATTGAGCAAACTTGAAATTCATCATAACTATATAAATATAAAAATGTAAGATGTGAATGTAAGATTTATTATCTTAATTATCTAAACAATAGAGGCGGTAGATGCAATTTCAAACACCAAAGGGGACCAAAATGATATTATTTTAGGGCTTGTTTGATAGGGTTGATTAAGGCTGGATATATTTTCTAGCCCATGTTTGACTTGATTGTCTTGACTGTCATTGTGATAGATTTTTCTACTGTTAATATTGGAAAAGAAATCCACGACAATGCCACATATTATAGCAATCACTCCTCAGTGCCAAGGAATATTGGTAGCAAAATACAAACTTGTCCCTTCATTTTAAATCAAAAAAATTCACAATTGCTAAACCTAGCTTCTCATTCACACTCTTTGACAGAAAATCTGATTACTAAGTTCCGATGTTTTCTTCAATTGGGTTTGCACGACAACTTCCAAACGATCTATGATTTCATCTCTGTACAAAAAAAATTAAATCAGAATATTTAAACAATAAAATTACTTACAACAATCAGCCTTCTGCCACATATTGCAACATATCTTCAGATCTAAGTAGTTGTGTGCTATGTGTAAAACTTCAAAACAAAATTTTTTTCAAAGTATTTACATATGTGAAAATACTCATAGACAATCATAATTACAAGTTGTCGTTGATTAGTGCTTGGTGTTTTCAGGCTTCCTTTCCTTGGAATCACTGTAAAAGAAGAAATTGGATTTGGCGTGGAAGACATTTTGGGAGGAACGCTTGGAAAAAGATATTTTATGTGCTTTGTGGAAAGAATAAGGTGCTTTGTGGTGTGAAAATTCGATTGTTGGAATTTGATTGTATGGTATTTTTTGTGCTTTGTGGGAATTTGATTGAGCACTCCACGATATTTTGGTTAAAACAAAATTCATCTCATAATAAAAATTCTACCACACATGAAATAATTAACCACACAATATTACACATCATTCCTTATCAACCACATATCAAGCAAATAATTAATCATTTAATTATCTCATTTCACGTACCAAACGATTCCTTAGTGTAATTGAAAATATTACATTAATTATTGAAACAATATATTGTACCCTGATTTGTGGTAGAAATGAATAGAATAGGTCATGAAATTTGACAAATATTTGTGGTAGAAATGAATAGAATACGATATAACATGAGATAATGAAGAAAAAAATTGATCATTGTTAGAAAGTCGGGTATCTGGTTTTTTCGGATAGTGTTTTTACTACCCGAATTCTACTCGACTCTCGTAACTACCCAAGTATTCGAGTACCTGATAGTATCGGGTTTAGGTTCAACCATTTTTTTTGTTAAAAAAACTTAGTTTTTCTCATTTTGTGGCTACAAAAAAAATCTATCAAAAAAAAAAATAGGTTTATCAAAATAATCATGTCTAATTTCCACACCAAATTAAACAAGAAAAATCTATATTTCAAACTATTTAAAATAAGCAGTAATAATTAAAAAATAATTTTCCGAAAAAATATATAAATCGAGGCCTCAAACAGACTAATTATAAAAGTATATATACTTCTCCGACCCCGCTTCGTTTGAATCCCTATTGAAACTGCATTTATCTTTGTAGATTTTGTATATTTGATCGGTGCTTCAATTCGGATATAGTTGGTGGGGAGGCATAAGACATTTGTTATCTATGTTTAATAGGCTTGCAAAGTCAATTATGATTAAAAAAATAAATATGATGTCTTTATGTGTCATTCAAGACCAAGTCTATATTTTTTTAGAAATAAATAATTCGCGTTGTTCGGGTAAACATTTTAGAATCGAACCCGAAGAATTATCCGATTTACCTGAAAAATGCACCCGATCCAATTGCCCACCCCTAAATTCTCATGTATCAATTTTGTGAGACGTATCTCCTACTCGATCATGATGAGATCTGTTTCATGAAAAATATTAATTTATATGTCAAAAATATCATTTTAGACTACTCATTTATTTATACTACAATCTATATTACTTAGTTAAAACATAAAATCTATTAATTTAATGGAATATATTTAGTATAAAAATAAAAAAAAAAAAGGGTTTTTGAATATTTTACAGGATTTTCTTTATAATCACAATTCCATGTGGCAAAAACGGACCTTTTCGTAATTAATAAAATTGAAGGAACTCAAGTATAATTGAGCACCACAAACTGACGCCTCGAATCATTCCTCCAAACAAAGTACCTCGTTGAGACTTTAGAGCCTCTCTTCAAACGCAAACATAGCAAAAGTTTGTATCTATATTCCCTTTTCTTGTTCTGATATTTCATTGATCTTATACGTACCAAGCTATTGTTGGGTTGAGGGATTTTGATTGAACTATCTGTTTATGTACTAAGATAATAATAATGCAACATGAAAGCCTTTTTCGGCGTGTGATTGTTTAGCTAAAGAGTTTACAAATCGATGTATCTATTCTATTTTTATACGGGTTTTGGTTTGAGTTTCTTGTTTTCTTTTTTCAAGTAAAGATGCGACCTTTTATGTTGTAAATTTGTAATTATTAATTGCGCTCAAGCAATTCAGATTTTCTCGATTCTGCTGCTTTTACTATTTTTATGTATGCGTCTTGATGAAAAATGCTGACTTTTATAGTTTTTGGAGCTGAGAAAACTATGGAACCAAGTTGTTTTTATATTTGGAATTTTAGGCTTTGTTGTTGATGTGTTACGCAAGTGTATCGAATTTAATTTTATTGTCAATCAGAGGAGTAGAACTTGAATTTGTTAAGAAGTTATGAACAAAAGGAAAGATTATTGACAAGGAAAATCTGAGTTCAAATCGAGAAACACTTACATTTGTAATTGACTTCCATTTTTTGTTGTTTTATTTAGCCTAGCTAGTGGAACATTAGATTTAAAGGTTATGTTTGGCAGCTTATGCAACTTTGTTTTTGTTTATTCCAACTGAACAGAGTTCAAGTGGAGCTAAACTTTCCGCTGTTTGCCTTTGGATCGTCTTGTAGCTTATTGGTGCTCATATATTCCAGCCATATATCTTTTGTGTGGTGTGAGTCAAAGAGAAGCATGCAAAAGGATAGTGGTTCTGGCAGTCCATTAACAACCAGTGGGCCCATTGCGAGGTTAAGAAGACGCAAAGGTTCAAATGAGGTTAGTTATCTTTTGGAGTTCATTTCTTTCATGACAATTCCCGCATTTCTAAATTTTAAGTGAAAGTTCTGCCTCGAAAGAGAATGTTGAAAAGACTGACCAATTACCAACTCTGTTAGGACATTTTTAATGCTCGAAGCTACAAGTTTTGCGTAATGGGGAAATCAAACTCAAAATTTATTTGTTTATTTATTTTTTTTGGGGGGTGGGGGTGGTGGTTAAAATAATACATTTTTGCGAACTTATGATACATAAAAATATATTAGCAAATGGGTGAATTTTGGCCACCCCTGCCTACCCTCCTTCGGCTAATAATATTTGGAAGTGAACTCTTTGTTTGGTGTTGTTTCTTTTCTCTTACTTAGTTGATCTAATAAGATTTAAATTATTTTACATTTTTACTTCTTGATTGTATACATGCTTGTCAGTGTTCTGATTTAATTTATGTTTCACTTATGAATCCTTAGAGCCCTCCTGGAGTTGACGCAGCAAATGGCGGTCATTTGCTCGTTAATGATCGTAGCAAGTATAAATCCATGTTAATACGGATATATTCATCTGTTTGGATGATTGGAGGGTTTGCTTTAATAATCTATATGGGTCATCTATACATATGGGCCATGATCGTTGTTATCCAAATTTTTATGGCAAAAGAGCTGTTCAATTTGCTTAGGAGAACACATGAGGATAAAAGCCTTCCGGGCTTCAGACTCTTAAACTGGTTAGTGGAACAGATTCTTATCCGCCTCTGTGTAGTTTTAAATTATCTGCAGTTCTATTAACATTACGCAATTGGCTGGAAAAGTATCCCAAGCCAATAATGCAATTTCTGTATGTAACAATCTGTACTTTGTTTTTCAGGCAAATTTTCTTCACCGCAATGTTATTTGTTTATGGTAGATTTCTCAATCAGAGACTTGTGAACACCGTGACGACAGACAAATTCCTCTATAAGATTGTTAGTAGATTTATCAAGTATCACATGGTTACCTGCTATTTCTTCTACATTTTAGGTCGGTGCTCTCTGTTATATTGTACTTTTGTCTTGCAATAATTCGTACTGGTTCTGTGGAGTTGTTGTGGTCAACTCTATTTTGAGCTTGTTCTGTTGTTTCAGTCAGGAAGGCATACTGCATACATATATTCATGTGGTTTTATGGAATAGTTAACTGTTTAGATGATATTTCTTCTTGTTTTGTCATTTGTATTCAGGTTTTATGTGGTTCATACTTACGTTGAAGAAAAAGATGTACAAGTATCAATTTGGCCAATATGCATGGACACACATGATTTTAATGGTGGTGTTTGCACAGTCATCGTTTACTGTGGCTAATATATTCGAAGGAATTTTCTGGTAAAACAAGATCAAAATTCTCATTTGATTAAATATAGTTGCGATGCATAGTCGTTGCTGTTATAATACCATCTTCTTACATAAAATTATTTGAATTTTTTTTATCAAATCTTAATTAATCTCCTTTTCATGGTGGGTCAGTTGTTTTTCAACTTACTGGCTATGTATCTGTTTTCTGCTCGATTCTTTTTTAAGCAGTAATAACTATAGATTGATGACTTCGTAGGTTCCTTCTTCCAGCTTCACTTATTGTCATCAATGATATTGCCGCTTACTTTTTCGGGTTTTTCTTTGGGAGAACTCCTTTAATCAAGCTATCGCCGAAGAAAACATGGGAAGGCTTCATTGGAGCATCTGTTACTACGGTCATCTCTGCATTTTTGGTATGCATTCTGTAGACAGACCATATCAAAGAAATATGAACACATAAAAAAACATTGTGTTAGTTGTGTAAAAAGTAACACTTTTTTCTTGTCAATTATGTTACAAAGTACCTCATTATACACACGACTAGCGGGACTAACTCTAGTGACAGAATATTAGCTATCCTAAAATAACTCAACACATAAGGTATAAAATATTTCCGAATAATTCTGTACAAATAATTGGTTTTATTTCCATTACGCTACAATCTCCCTTAAGTTGGTGCAAAGATATTCAGCATGCCCAACTTGCTCGTGAAATCTTCGAACTTAGGTCGAAAGTGACCTTTAGTTAAGCCATTTGCAATATGCTGATCAGTAGGAACAAATGGCCACATATTACACCACTTTCCAACTTTTCCTTGATGAAATGCTGGTCAATTTCAAATTTTCAATATGTTTAGTTCTATCTTGCTAGACTGGATTATTTGCAATATTAACGCAAGACATTTCTTTAGTCTCGTTATTTCAATGTCATCACTTCCTGTTAAGATTGTCATCTACGTACGCGATCAGAATCGCCAACTTTTCACCACTAATATGCTTCACAAATATTATGTGATCTGACTGTCCTGAGGTATGGCCATGTTTCTTGACTGATCTGGAGAATTTTTCAAAGCATGGTCGCGGCGATTGTTTTAGTCCATAGTGGGACTTTTTTTAGCTTGCATATTCTTTCTCCAAATTGATCTTCAAAGTCAGGGGAGCATCCATATACACTTCCTCTTCCAATTCTCCATTGAGAAAAGCATTTTTTGCATCCAACTGGTGCAACGGCCAATCTAGATTCACAACTGCAGATAGTAAAATTCTGATCGCGTTCAATCCCGATCGCGTTTCCCATGGATTTTCGAACAAGTATCCACTGTGTGGTTGGGTTTTCGGCATTTTTCACACCATGGGTGTCCCAGTTTGAATTTCCCGCTGTTGTTAAAGGGCTGTGAAGACTGTGCAGCACCTGAGTGATCATTATGCGGAAATGAAGGCCTTCCACAGTAAGAGCTGAAGCGTTTGTGGTAGAAATAGGTTGTTGAGACCCTAGCATGACTTTTCTGCGACTTTCTTCATGGCGCACTTCCGAGAACACTGCACGGAGAGAAGGTAGTGGTTTGGTCCCCAATATACGACCACACACATCATCAAGTGTGCTATGAAGGCCCAGTAAGAATTTGAAGACTCGTTTTTGTTCAACTATGGCCCGATAACATTTTTCATCGTCTGGGCATTTCCACTTGTCGACTTCAAAGAGGTCGAGTTGCTCCAAATGTCGAATAAGGGCATTGAAATTAGTCGTGACAAAGGAATCTCCCTGTCAGAGGTCATGAAGGATGCTTTCAATGCCCAATAGTTCAGATGTGTTGTCTTTGGAAGAATAGGTGTCGTGAGCCGCATCCCATATATCCCTCGCAGTTCGGTATAACAGAAAGTTTGCACCGATTTCTGTCGTCATCGAGTTGATTAGCCACGACATCATCATATTATTCTCTGAATTCCACACCTTAAATTTCGGATATGTTGCAGCAGGGCATATCCCTGCGCTAGAAATGAACTCTTCTTTCGCTTTTCCTCGAATGAGCATAAGGACGGATTGTGACCATTTCAGGAAGTTTTCTCCGTGTAATATGTGTTTCGTTATGGGAAGGGAAGAGGTTGCGGCCACTGTTGATGCGATCGGTGTGGCCTCAGAAGTGGAAGAAACGGATGGTGAAGCCATGTCCTATTTTGCCCTTCTCGGTGGCTCTGATACCATGTAGTTTGAGAGAATGGCAGAGAAAGAAAATGCTTCACTTTTATTATTGCTGCAAAAAAATAATGGTTAGATACAATGAATTTATGGACTCCTAAATTAACTAAATTCCTAAATCTAAGGGATAACTCGATACCAATAAATCTAATCCTAAAATTTCAAATATAAAAGATAATCCAAACAAGATCCTGTCAATCTTGATAAGTTAATGATAATCCAATATTCTACAGTTTCAACTATGGCATGTTTGGATGTCCATCAGTACTTGAACTTGGTTCCATGCTAGATTGTTGTGCTTGTCCATGTGAGTAGGACTTCTCAAAGTAGTAAAGTCTCCCCATTCTCCCCAGCACTGCCAATCATCATCTCCAAGTCGTATCCTGAAATTCTCATGAATTTTGAGAAAATTTAGAACAACAATTAAGTTCTTGAGTTAACTGACTAATCGACAATAAATTACGAGACAAATTCGGGACATGGGGAACATTGTGAAGATTCAAGGTTTTAGAAATAATGATTGACCCTTTTTCCAGTTATTGGGGATAAGAGCCACCGGCTATTCGTATTTTTTAGTTTCCAGCACATGGCGTGTAAGAGAAAAGCAACCTAGATGAACTTGTCATGTGGTCAGTAGCACCGGATTCTATAATCAATGGATCCTCAAATAAAGTGGATGTACAAAAGGCTATATGCTTAAACATATTACCTTGTTGAGCTAGGGAAGTGAAGGGTGGCGCTGAGGTGGATTTAGAAAACTGTGTAGATTGGAAAAGTTTGTACAGTTGGTCTAGTTTTTCCTCCCTGAAAGAAGGTGTCCCTGCGGTGGCAGCAACTTCATCCTCGGTTCCAGATTGGTTGGCTCTTGACTCAAGGCCCTTTGGCTTGAGAAATTTTGGCTTCCAGTTTGGTGGTTTACCATGCAAAGCCCAACAAGTTTCCTTTGTATGGTTTGGTTTGCCACAGTATTCGCACCTGATTCCCTCTCCTTTGTGTTCTAGTCGAAGCTTCTAGTTGCTAGGAAACCTGCTAGTATTTTTGGACACCAAGGCCGACACTTCTGTTGCAGACAAAGACCTGTTGCTTAACATTACCCTACGGCTGCTCTTTTCTCTCCTTGCTTCTGTAAAGACTTTACTAAGCGACAACAGAGGCGTCCTCCCCAGAATTCTGCCACGAACATCATCTAGTTCTCGATTTAATCCAGGAAGAAAAACTTATACTCGATCATTCTCCATGCGCTTCTGGTATTTTACGTTGTCATTCTTGTATTCCCAAGTATCTTCATAACACAAATCTAACTCTTGCCATAGTGTTCTCATCTCCTTGTAGTAAGTAATCAATCACACTTTTTTCCCTTTGTTTTGAATTCCACAGCCTGGTTTTAAGCTCAAGAATCTGGTAGGAATTCTCTAAATCTAAGTACGTTCCCTCACAGCTTCCGGATGTCTTTCGCAGTCGACAGAAATAGGTAGGTTTTCCCGATCGGCGGTTCCATGGAGTTTATTAACCACACAATCACCATGGAATTCTCTAACTTCTATGAATTCCACTTTGGATATGTTTAATGTGGTTCTTTTGTCTCTCCCGTCAAATAAGTCAGCTGCCTTTACCATCAGTGACTAATTTTATCGACTGGACCCATTCTAGAAAAAATTTACCATTCAATTTATGAATGGTAAGATGGACCGATAAGTTTTCAAGCTCATTAGGGTTTACTGCATACATCTCTTGTATTTTTAGTCCCGTAACCTAGCTAGCGCCCTCTGAGCCCTTCTCTTCCTTTGAACCAGACATTTTCGCGTCTTCTCAGGCCTGCAGGTGCTTCGAATTTGATGCCCATGTGTGATCGCCTCTTCACAAGGTACACAAAGCATTGGTTTTAACCCCAATGAGGGATTGTTTCTTCACCAGGCCCCTAATGGTGTTATCTAAGCTTTACGGCTCTGATACCAGGTAGACAGACCATATCAAAGAAATAAGAACACATAAAAACATTGTATTAGCTGTGTAAACAATAATACTTTTTTCTTGTCAATTATGTTACAAGGTATCTCATTATATACACGACTAGCTGGACTAACTTTAGTTACAGAATGTTAGCTATCCTAAAATAACTCAATATATAAGGTATAAAATATTTCCTAATAATTATGTGCAAATAATTGATTTTATTTCCATTTCTGTACATATTTTATCCATTTGTTTGATATAAAATTGAAACAATAGCCAGTATCTGACCAGAGTTGTCGTATGTTTTAGTATTTAATTTTTATTGTCCTTGTCATTGAACAAAAACATGACATGGATAAAGAAAAACACTAGATGGTAACAAAATTAATCTAGAGTTATGGTCCCCTAATCCAATTTAAAGTCTGTTCTGATGAATTTATTCAACTCATTTTGTAGCTTGCCAATGTATTTGCTCGCTTTAAGTGGTTAGCATGCCCTAGGAAGGTAATTACTGGATAATACTTAGTCTTCTCTGCTTTCAAATTTTATACATATGTTTCGAGAAACATGAAGTTTTTTCTGACTTGTAATAAGTAAGCAGGATTTATCTACCGGTTGGCTTAATTGTGATCCTGGTCCCCTCTTCACTCCCGAATACTTCAATGTACCAGAGTGGTTTCCTAAATGGGTAATTGATTTAGCTGCTCTATCCTTTTATACATCGATCTTTTCTCCAAAACAATTCAATAATCACAGAAAAGGTTCTTTCTTGAAAGTTTAGTTTTAGCCTCGAAATCGCATACCTACGTTTCTGCCTTTCTTTACAGATGCGACAAATCGAGTTTTGTCTATGCATTGTTCCAATGGAAAAGCATTTAGATGGTGTCAAGTTGTCATTTTATGGGAAAAAAACCATATGTTGGTCTAAAAGCTCTATGTATGTTTAATACGGAGATGAGAAAGTTATGTCGTGTCATCTTTGTCAAAAATTAAAATTTGGCAAGAGATGTTTGTGTCGAATTCTGCTGTCGCTGTGCTTGAATATTTCAGCTATTTTACCCTTTTTGCACTCTAGCCAACGTATTTCAGATTTTGAGATAACTACTTGTGTGCTGCAATGCTGATTCGGTTTCTTTCTTTCTTTCTTTCTTTATTATCATTATTATTTTGCAGTTTCTTTGGAAGGAGATTCCTGTTTTTCCTGTGCAATGGCATGCACTGTGTCTTGGACTATTCGCATCAATTATAGCGCCTTTTGGAGGCTTTTTTGCCAGTGGTTTTAAAAGAGCTTTCAAGATCAAGGTTTTGTATAATTTCCTCCACTAGTCCAAGCTTGAGATCTCTAGTTTAAGCGATGCCATTTGTCAAGTTATGCATATTATTTATAGTCTTGCCATGAATTTCTCAACATTTTCTGCTATCACAGGATTTTGGCGATAGCATTCCTGGACATGGTGGGATCACTGATAGAATGGATTGCCAGGTGAGTTTGAGAAAATACGATATTTTGTTACAGGGATATGCATATGTCTTTCATTCTTGTGTGCAACCAAGATGTCTATACCATTGTTTTGAAAACTTTTCTCTTCCATGCAGATGGTTATGGCTGTTTTTTCATATATCTATCACCAGTCCTTTATTGGTCCTCAAAGCCTATCGATCGAGATGATTATGGACCAGGTAATAAAAGTGTCAATTTCATGGAGACTCCTTAAAGTTTGAATAACAATTTCCCCACGCCTTAAAAGTTCTGGTATCCTTTACTTTTTATTGGAAGCATTCATTGTTCCTACTGTTTTCTCTGGTTGCCTATATGGGGGTAATAGACAAAATGGTAATTTAAATTTGTCTAGTTGGTGTTTTGGTCATGTAAGTATTGAAATTTTGTTTTAGTCATGTAAGTTAAGTTATATTTTGGCTTTTGGTCTTTTTTTTGGAGAGTGCTGAAGTGGCTTGGACACGTCGATATTTCCCGGTGCCGCATTAGCATTTTATGGTGTCACGTTAGCAGTCTTAGGAAAAAAATTGAGACAAATTATAACCTAACTTATCAGGACCAAAACCCAAATTTGAGTTGAAACTAGTGGCATTTTTTATTTCTGCAATTTAAACTCCTGAACTAACCCAACTTGAGCGTCGTCATATTTATTCAAATACGTCCACTTTGCATATTGATATTGTGTGATCTTTCTAGATACTGATGAACCTCTCATTCGAAGAGCAACGGGTTTTGTACACGAAACTTGGTCAGATCATTTTAGAGAGGAAGTTTGGGGAATCTTTATAATCTGACCTGTGTAATACCGTAAACGATGTAGGTTTTGCCTCTGAATTTCATGTACATTTTCTGTCTTGTGTTTCTTTTTTACTAGCTTTCGGTAATGTTTAGCTGCGGGTATCCTGCCCTTTTTTGTTCATGGGATATTGCCTGCCCCGATTAAGTTTGTATTGCCAAGCCTGTTTATTTTCTTTGAGATACTCTTTTGAGTTTTGTTTACTGTATTTTCTGGAAGTTGATCTCTTCATAAAGGTTTGGTAAACTACATTGCCACTCAAAGTGTGATTTCTGCCTTTTTTATTTAATGGGTTGGGGTTAGTCACTATCACATGGGATTTTACTCAGGTTTCTCCTGTTTTGGAAGAAGTTTATGTCATTGTTTCATAACTGAGGTGCTACAAAATGCCTTTTTTTAACAAAAATTGAGCTGAATTACATTTAGCACGCTTTGAAAATTGAAAAGTTAAAAAACAAAAAACCCTCTATAGAAAATCAATGATATTTGAGACCCATAGGTTTTTGATTATACATTCAGCCGGTACGAAGGGGTTTTATGCCTGATTTTTCATACCACACAAATTTATGGCAAATATCATCTAATCTCAAAATAAAAAATATTATCCTTTTATTTTCTTTTCCTTTTTAAAAGTTTTCAACTTATTTTAAATTAATCATCAAGGTCATTACTTTTTGTTCTACTTTTCATTATTTTCATTATTATCACTTTAATAATGGAAAAATGATTCAATATTATATTTGAAACTGTTAGATAAATTCATTTTCAACTAGCCATAAACGGAAAGTGCGTTAAAACAATATCAAACAAAACTCTCGATAGCACAAAAAAGTCCAAGCAACACCGAAATGATTGATACATAATATCACAACACTGAATACATATATGTACATTAAACCTCTTCTCCTTTCCCTATACTGAATGATACCATTACAGTTTTAATCAGAAAATAATAATAATACCAATAGTCTTCCATTGTGACCCCAAAACAGCTCACTTTAATGTTCATACTCGTTTAAGGATGCCATAAAACAGCCCACATCAGTGATCATGCTCGATTAACCTTGTACCGCCAAGGCTTGTAAGTGCTCGATAAATACTTGCAAGCTTACATCATCGGTAAATATAATATCGGTACCATCTGTATATTCCGATTTCTGAGTAACGGATGGATTCAATTTGGCAAGAAGAAATCTTGCCTGGCTACTGTGTTGATCACATTTAACAAGTTTTGGAACAGGAATCCTTTCTGTTACCAATTGCTCGGCATCAAGCTCGGGTGCTTCCAACAGTTTCTTGAAACTTTCATGGCTCGGGTCTCTATCGTAACGGAGCTTCCTCCATTGTGCAATCTTGGAACCATAGTGAATGACAACGTAGAAGAAGGAATCAAATAGTAAAATTACATCTGGGGAGATGGAGCATATGTCCAGGATGACAGGGATAGGGGGACCATCGAAAGAATATTGGAAAAGAGTTGGTTGAACCATGATAAGAGAATTTACAACACCCTCACGGTTTAACATGAGACGAAAATAAGCCGTCTCATCTGGTGTGCTGTTAAAAACGTCGATAAATTGGGATCTTCTCAAGTAATACATAAACTGAGGATACAAGGAAAAGTTGGTTGAGAGACGGAAGGTGGATGGATCTTCCGGCACGTAATCCCCAAACTTGGCTGAGAAACGTATCAGCATTTTGTCAAGCCATCTGATAACATCTTCAGCAAAACTATTTTCTGTTCGGTGAATGGCTAGTTTAGCCATAACCGAAGCAGCTGCTTCTTGATCAAACCCAGATGCAATTTCGGGCGAATTCTTACCAACCCACCTTCTTGCAGCAGTTGTCACCCTCTTCCGAAGTCCCATGTTACTATACCTATAACGCGTGATGAACTGTAAGAAAAATGCTGAACTAGGCTGAACATTCTGTTCATTGGCAACTTCGAATAAGAAAACAATGCATGTTTTGCTGGTCAGGGTACCAAGTTTCCAAATGTAAGTGCCACCCTCGCCAATCTCTTTGTCATTCACGGAATTATTCTTCCTCCTCATGGAAACACAGGGGCCAAGTGCTCCACAAATCTTGACATCATTGGTTGTTACTAGCTCGATTGTTGCATCAAAGAACATCTTCAAATTTCCATCATCATCATGAGTAAAGAGGTGGCGCAAGCACTTTCTAAATTGCTCCGAATCAAATGACTCCCCTAACATCATGAAACCACCAGAACTTTCAACTGGGATTTTTAACTCAGCTGCTCCAACCTGATCCAGAGAGCATGCGAACAGATCAAGAATGATAGATGAATCAGACAATCTCTGAGACATTTTCTTGTAAAATTTGGTAGATTTTCTATAGTAGGAAGCATAACCATTATTGAGGTCTCGGTGAGTTCTGATGGCATCACAAAAATCTGAGTTAACAATGATTCCAGGGCCGACTGTTGCAGGTCCTGAGGTGAAGACCATAACACGAGATCCAGTGTTTATCAGAAGCCCCTCTAAGAGACCAACAGCAACCGATATAGCAACCCCCATAGACCGTACAGGCCGATGGCCTGGCCTGACCTCGGTTGAAGAATGCAAATCTTCAATTGCTGTTGTGAAGTTGAACTCACATTCAGATATTGGCAATAAAAAGCCTCGACTTTGCGCAGCCGATAGCTTTCCAAGAGTCCGTGTCATGTGATGAAGCCCCAGAAACAATTTGACCTGTCAAAAAAAGGCAATAAACTTGCATAATTCAATAAAAATAAACTCCTACTAACTTCGTTGAGCAACCAAGAATCTATTACAGAAAGCCACCAGAACAGTGAAGCTTTTGTACTGGATCTCAGATTCCATAGCTACTACTCTAAGAGAGGACAATTTATTGAATACTACTCTCACTACCATCTATAAGTTCAATTCACCAAAAACAACAGGACTAAAGTAATTACTTTACGGACTAATAACATTCATGCAAGAGAAGGGAAAATGTAGAGAAAAATTTCCAAATCTTTGTTAAGCAAAAATTTTTGCTCCATAACTAGCACGATTACATCTAAGCAAAAGCACGAATACCAGTGAGGTTTAGAACATGATTAAGAACAGGGCGAGATAGAGCAAAGGCGTCAACACAATTAAGTTGAGTACTGTTGTATGAGTAGACTATCTATCAAAGCCTAAAATTGCTAGTATCCCATGCATGTTCTTTTAAGAGTCACTTGATTTATACACATTGACGTCTTATTTTTAATAATCAGATGCAGCAATGAAAACAAGCATTGTTGTACACAGGAACAAAAATTCCTCTGATTGGACAATTAACAGATTAAAAAGGTCACGTTTGTGTTTAGTTGCTCACACAATATATATCATATAATACATGACACCTTAGAAACTAACCAAAGCCAACAAAGTTGTATGAAAATAAATTCCATCTTCATTTTCAGAAGCTCCTCCGGCAACGTAGATACATTCAGTTAGTTTTCACAAAAGACGTGCATACAAAGAATCAACAAACATTACATGGCAACTGAAAAAGGTTCGTTATGTTCACTCAGGAGAAGTCAACATCTTCCACTAACAGTATGATCGTGTCAAATTCATACCATTTGGAGCAATATATTGAAAATGAGCATCATCCTTTACCATCAAATATAAATCATCACTATAAATTCCCAATCTTTATATGCAATATACCTTCTCAGATGAAACCTCCCGTTCACCGTGAAAAACCACGACCTTCAAACAATCTGCAAATCCCAAATCATACACCCTCACCATCGAGTCAAAAACCACCAAACCTACAGAAACATTCTCTGGTAATAGTGAGATGACATGCAACAACTCCCTTTTTAGCGCCCCTAACTCCTCATCTGATGTGCAAGCATCCACAACAAATACAAAAGCTGGCCCAACCACACTTCCCACCCGCTCAGAACCCAAACCCGAGCCGGAGTACGGAGCTGCACTCGAGAAAGAACTGCTGTTAGACCTCAAACCCAACTGCCCATTTTCCCTCCTACCCAGGACTGGTCCCGAACTCGAACACAAACCCAAACCAGGGCCAGAACCCCCTTTGCTGAAATGATACTCCACTGTGCTGTAAGTGGGAAAAAGCTCCGCGGGAATATTGTTTTCGTGGATATGGGCATACGATTTCGGGAACGGGTTTTTGCGGTAGCAAAAAGCGCAGGTCCAGATTCTGGAGACGTAGTCGACGCGAGAGTAGGGGTTCAAAACGGCTGCGCATTGGGAGCAATTCAAGGGTTCGTAAGGGAGGATTGGAAGCTCGCTGAATGGCATTAATGGTGTGCACATCACTGATAGCGGGACTACCAGAGACGCAACCTCAGACTTGGAAACGGGCCACGAATGCCATGACCAACGCAAACCCTCGATTGCTTCCAGTTCAGAGAAATCCATTGGCAACCCAGGTCGCGTAATCAGGCGAATTTCATCGGGTCTTGATTGTCCTACGCACCTGATCCAGATCAGGATTAGGGTTTTTTTTTTTTTTTTTTGAATTTGGGGATTAACAGGGGTTTAATTTATGGGTTCTGAAGTTGAAGTTGAAGCCGGATTATTCCTTCCTACCACTGTTTGCAGTGGTACATGTAAGGGCCAGAATTTTTTCTGGTCCAATTTTTTTTTTTTTAAAAAAAATTTTGAATCCCAACCATTGATCTTGGATGTGGGCACTACCCCCACACCCAGCATCGAACTTACCGTTGAAGCCGGCAATGCCGAAAGCGAAGTAGTGACGTTGCAAGGCACGACACCATTTGCTATTTCATTTGCAAAAAGAAAATTAATCTTATTTAAATTTTTTAAATTTTTTTAAGTAGATCTCTTGTGAGACGGTTTAACGAATCATTAAATTTGAGACGATCTCACGAATATTTATCTATGAGACGGATCAACCCTTCCGATATTCACAATAAAAAATAATACTCTTAGTATAAAAAGTAAAAAAATTTCATAAATGACCGAAATAAAAAATCTGTCTCACAAAATACTACTCATGATACCGTCACAGACAAGTTTTTGCATTCTTTTATTCTATTTTACGAACTAACTTTACATAGATAAATTAAATTCATATTGGTTTTCCCCTTAATGTTAACTTAAAATTTATACAATAAAATTTTACATTTTAAAAAAAAATAGATATTTATTTATGAGACGTATAATAAAAACAATATTTTTTTCCATAAAAATATTATATTTTCATGAATTATCCGATGATGAGAGTTTTTATGTATAAAAAAAAAACAAATTTTGTTATTATTTTTAGGGAAATTGTTTATTCTAGTTTGTTTTAAAATCATAATTCCAAAAATGACCTTCTTTATTACATAATTTTTATTATGTTTTATATAATTTAAAAATACTAAAATACCATTTTTCTATGAACATATATGTTTCATTTTCATGATTCATTTGTTTAATTATCTATTATTTCTTTTTAAGAGTTGATTTAATATTTATTTTGTATTATTTAATTTATAATATATTAGAGCCATCAATTCTAGACAATATTATAATGATTTGATATAAACAAAATTGGTAACCGAATGAGTTTGCCATAACCCATATATCTACGCAGTACGTACACAATAATATCAATATAAAATCAATTTTTTTTGCATAAAAATTAAGTGGAAAAAAAAAAGAAATTCATACTTGTTTATTTAAAGAAATAAGATTGATGTGTTTCACGGCCACTTTTATACGTACGGAATTGATGAGATAATAAAATAAAGAGTTTGAGATGAATAAATTGATGGTGAATAAGAATTAAAATATAAGAGATATCTTTGTAATTTGATATGATAAAAAGATAATTTTGGTAAATGAATTTAACTGAAGGTTAAAATTGATTATAATATTTATGCTACACTTATTTAAGAAAATATGTTTTTTTTATTATTATTAGGTATAGGCCAAAGGTACAACCAATTAGCAAAAAAAGTGCCAACATGGATGGCCCATAACCTAAGACTCAGAGGTAAATCCATTAAGACATCACCACTCGTGTGATTGTCACTGTCTGTTCAGCTAAATCGAGAAATCTCCACCAAAATCGTTGCCTCGAAATTCGAAAAATAGTAAGAATTTTAAAGTCATACTGGATAAAATATTTATTTGTTAATTTTGCGATTCTATAAAATTTAAAGTATTTGCTATCTTTGTTAACCATTTCAGTTATATTCGTAATTGGAATCATAAAATCTCGCAAGTCAAATTTTATTTTCCCGAATTAAATATCTCCAACTTGATCCACCTTCTCAATATATACAACTTTAGAATTTCTTTTTGGTTATTGAAAAAGAATTGCTAACATCGATATGTTCGACATGAGAAATAACCAGTATATGAAATATGCATACATGTTTGACGCATATACATTAGATATACGATGTACCAATATCTTTTGTAGGATAAAATTATATGAGTAGGTCTCTTGTGAGACGGTCTCCCGAATCTTTATATTTGAGACGAGTCAACCCTACCGATATTCACAATAAAAAGTAATTCTCGTAGTATAAAAAGTAATAATTTTTCACGGATGACCCAAATAAGAGACATATCTCACCAAATACGACCCGTGAGATCGTTTCACACAAATTTTTGCCAAAATATATATAAACCTGCTCCGAGGAGGATTTGACAAAGACCAAGAGAGTTAATCAACACTTCAAATATTTTTTTTACTTTTATACAAGTATTTTAAAAAATATTTAAGCAATATATTCCCTCCCTCTAATTTATTGAATTTTTTTTTTTACATACATTCTTACTCATGAAAACCATAGGTTACCTACTATAATAATTTGAGACAATATTCTATAGATGAATAGTAGTAAATGCCGGTTGGATATAAATTGTAGTTGAATCAGTGATGGGAAATTGAGGGGGTTGGGAAATAGATTGGTATGTGGGGTGTGATTTTACATAGAACACAAGAATTTGTTTTGAGTATATCTCAAAACACATGGGCTTGATGGGAAATAAGTCAAACAAAATTGGACCCTTTGAGTATGATTACTTTTTTTGGGGACAAACATGGATCTAATACAAGAAATATAAATGTTTTATCAGGTACAATAATTATACAATTGAGAGAATGATCAAAACTTGATGTTTGATTTACGGTATTGTTTAAAAAATATTGTTTTCAAAAGACCTCATACAAGTTATGCAGGTCAACTGGTTTCAGTTTTAAGAAAGTTTGTTGAAATTGGATTTTATATCTTTTGGTCTTACTAAATCTTGGTGTTGGTTGAACTTTGAATATTTCTTTATTTGGACAAACACAATAATCAGCAAATCATAGTTCGCGAAACAGGTCAACCCTGCTCATATTTACAATAAAAGATAATATTTTTGGCATAAATAGTACTTTTTAACGAGTGACCCAAAATCATTCCATATTAGTACTCCACACATTTATTATTGTATTCTATATCGAGTAAAAGACAAAAAACACATGACACCGTATACTATTTTTGTTATTGTCCAAGTACAAGTAATTATGATCTTTAAAATTCGAACATTGCAATCTATCTATAAAAGGACAATTGAAGACTTGGACACCACTCTACGAAATATTTTTCATCTATCTTATATTTTCAAGTAAAGTCAAGCTCTACTGATACATTTTCAAGCACACGCATAAAGTATTATCTGATCTATTTGAAGAATCTTATGTATTTTTCTATCTCACACGTGTATTTATTCTTATATCATTTAAAGTGTGAGCGTTTGTAACTTAAATAAACAATTTTTTGTGCAGATTTGTCTAAGTTGTGAAATTTGTATGCTAAGAGTTTCAGCAAGACAACTGGTAAGTCTTGTTAAAGTGAATTATTATAATTCTTGTAATTATTGAAGTCTTTTATTGAAATCATTTTGGAAATAAAATAAAAGGAGATGTTGAAAGGATTTGTCTTTCAAACTTTCATAAACAATCATACGTGTTTTTTTTCCCCAGAATTTAATTTACTGAATTTGTCTACTATTTTTGGTATGTCAGTTTTGATAAGCTCGTGTTTCACTGAGTTCAGCTGGAATATTTCTGCACTATTATTCGATAAGTTGTTCACTACACTCAGAAGTTTTCCAAATTTGATCTTGACAGTCAATAACAGTTCTGATCCCCAAAGTTTAACATAATAAAATTTTGTGAAGTATCTATTCACCTATTTTTAAACACCTTCATTGATCATAAAATCATAGATTGCAAAAAATGTAATTATTGAGACGTAAATTATATACATAGAGCATGGCATAGAAGAGCTTGAATGAATAAATAAATAAATAAATAAATAGAAAACAAAAAATATCATTCCCATGTACATCCCCATCTTAAATGAAAATTTGACTTTTATTGGTAACACGAGAGAATTTCTTTGAGCATATCTCAAGACACATGGACTTGGTGGGAATTATGACAAACATTGGGTCCTTTGAACATATAATAGCTATACGAGGGAATACACACGGATTTAATCCAAGAAACATCTGACCCCATATTAATTCATAAATTTTATGTGTATTAAATTCAAATTTGAATTTGATAACACAAAATATTCTTTCATCCTCATCATACAATTTACAGATCGCAAAATTTAAGTGAGATTGTCTCATAAGTTAATTTTTTAAGATATATATTCTATTTGAAAAATATAGATCGAGTATAAATTTTTACGAGTTATTGTCTTTTAATATGAGACTCTATAATTTTATATAAGAAAGATACAAATTGTTCCACTGAATTTCCTTATATGTATATTATGGATTATTATTTTAACAGATATGTTTTAAAATTTGAAAACATTTTTTTTTATATATAGAAATACAACAGAATTTTGATATCAATATATATTTGATGTTAAAAACTTGTGTGAGATGGTCTCACGGGTCGTATTTTGTGAAATGAATATCTTATTTGGGTCATCCATGAAAAAAATATTATTTTTTACGCTAAGAGTATTACTTTTTATTGTGAATATCGGTAAGATTGATCCGTCTCACAGATAAAGATCCGTGAGATCGTCTCACAAGAGACTTACTCATATTTGATAGGTACCCAAAACGTATTTTTAAATATAAAAAAAAAACAAAATTGAAAAAGTATTTGTCATAAGTTTCGAGGACACTTTTATTTGAAAGCGACGTATCATTTCTTTATTTGTAAATTAATATAACATGAGAAAAAAAAGTTTAAAAAATAATGAATATCACGATTATAGGATTAATTAATTATTTAAAAATATCATGTCATATCATAATATATTGGATTATTTAATTTTTAAAATTATTATATGGGTAATAGAAAATTTGACAAAAATATTATATGGAATATAATATAATAACACAAAAAACTCACATGTGACGGTGTTACATATTAATTTTGTGAAACAAATCTATAATAAGACCTGAATCAAGAAAAAATATTAATTTTTCGACAAAAACTTGTGTGAGACGGTCTCACGGGTCGTATTTTGTGAGACATATATCTTATTTGAGTCATCCTTGAAAAAATATTACTTTTTATGCTAAAAATATTATTTTTTATTGTGAATATCGGTATAGTTGACCCGTCTCACAGATAAAGATTCATGAGACCGTCTCACAAGAGACCTACTCTTATTTTTAAGCTAAATTAGGATTTTTCACTTTAAAGATGAATTAGGTTGATCTCACTTACGAAATAGATACGTGATATCGTTTCAAAATATATCTTACTTATTTGATTATATATTTTAAGGATGAGTGAATCTCATGTGAGACCGTCTCACGGATCTTAATATGTGAGACGGGTCAACCCTACGGGTATTCACAATAAAAAATAATATTCTTAGCATAAAAAGTAATACTTTTTCATGGATAACCCAAATAAGAGATCCGTCTTACAAATATGACTCGTGAGACCGTATCACACAAGTTTTTGCTTTTAAGGAATAAATAAAGATAGATTGCTGAAAAAGGATTAAACAAAATTAAAGCCGATGTTGTTAAAAACAAGCACAATCAGATATAATAATCAGTCAAAGATTTACCATCTTCAAGTCTTTTACCAAAGATATCAAAGCAACAATATTAAACTTTAAACATCAATGAGATAATTTACAAAGTATATATGAAATAATTAATTTAATTTTGTTTAATAATATAATATTTTTGAGTAGAATAAGAATTTATAGAAAAAAAATTAAAACTAAGAAAATAATAATAGTTGAAATTAATTTTTTTTAAAAAAGAAATTAATTTTTTTTTTTAAAAAAAAGAAATAAAAAATGCCCTATATTGTTTTTAGATGGTAAAAATCTTGATCGTGCACATCTTTGATTTCTCTAAAGAAAGTGTAGGCTTGTCCCTATCATGTCCCCTTCATGCCTCCATTCTGCAGACATTTTTTCACAAAGATTCCCACAAACGATGTCATTATTTATATTTTTTTCACATCGATTTTTTATATTATTATTATTATTATTTAAATATTATTGCTATTATATATTTTTATATATAATTTTTTAAGACATGAAAATCCGTGATCATTTTTTTTTACGAATTGGGTAAATATTTGAACTAACATAATAGTTTAAAATTCACGTTAATCAAGTAAATAATACCACACTTACAGGCTCGCTCGATGTGTTGATAAGTTGCTACTTATTTGCGGAGATCAACTTAAACATGTTGAGAATTTTAAAAAATTCGAGTGATATCTTTATAATTTTTAACAAAGTGTCGATCTTTTTAATGTGCTCCGGTCGAAAAATTGTGCTAGAAAGCCTTGAATTGTTGTTGATTTGAAATTGACAAAAATTTGTGTAAGACGATCTCATGGTCGTATTTTGTGAGACATATCTCTTATTTGGGTCATCCATGAAAAATTATTATTTTTTATGCTAAGAATATTACTTTTTATTGTGAATATCAATATGATTGACCTGTCGCACAGATAAAGACTCGTGAGACTATCTCACAAGAAGCCTACTCTTTGAAATTTTAAATAAGCCATTCCCCCAGAAAAATAAATAATCTTTGTGGAATTTTTTATTTGCAAAACTAATAATAAAATTACTGTAAAAAAAAGAAAGAGTTAAAATAGGAGATGTCTTAGCTTTCTTGACCTATAAAAACACCATTCATTTTCCTAACTCGGCGCGACACGTTTTCTTTCGGAATCTCCAAAGAAACTTTATTCAGAGCGTATTACGGATCTTGAGACGAAAAGGGATCCAAATTTCTTGAATTTTGAGCAAAATCTGCGGGAATGGAAGGTGTTTTAAAGGGCGATGTAAATGATCTAAATTTGGAGGCAACTGAGCTGAGATTGGGGTTACCTGGAACAGATGAATCTTATACTGCTAAGAACAACAAGCGAGCCTCGCCTGAATCTGTCGAGAAGATTGGATTCAACGGCGATTCAGCGGCAAAGTCCGGCGACCCGGTTACTGTGCAGCCACCCAAGTAAGAAACTCACTCAACTTTGTCTTTCTTTTTCGTGTTTAACCGAATGGCTTGGAAATTTTAGATATTAAGCACAAATTTTTTAATGCTTAAGAAGTTAGATGATGGGAAGATAATTCATATTTTGACAGTAATTCTTATATGTTTTAAGGGAAAAAATTCGCTCAAGTACATAAAATCTGCAAATGGCTTGTTGAATTAACTGGGTATTTGATGACAGGGCACAGATTGTGGGGTGGCCGCCGGTGAGATCCTACCAGAAGAATAATCTCCGGCCAAATAAGACGGAATCTGAAACTGGGATTTATGTGAAAGTTAGCATGGATGGTGCTCCTTTTCTTAGAAAGATTGATTTGAAGGTTTACAATGGATATTCTGAGCTGCTTAAAGCTCTGGAAAGCATGTTCAAGTTCACCTTAGGTAGGGATTTACATTTGTTTACGAGTTTTCGTTTTTTTTACATAGAATATTGGCTCTGGGAAGTAGGGAATTTAGTTGATGATGATAAATGAAAGTAAGCTTATTCTTTTTATTATGTTAGATTAGATATGATCTTTGAAATTTTGGTTAGTTAAAGATGCTAATCTAATGTATTTGTAGAAAAAGTTAAAATCTTTTAAGGTGAGCGGCTGTTTTTATTTGTTGTATACATACTGTTTGCAAGTTCGAGTATTTTTTGAGTTTCTTGATTCTTGGGGAGATTTGTAACGAGGGATCTATCTATACTTTTGGTGATCATCAGGTGAATACTCAGAGAGAGAAGGTTATAATGGATCTGAATATGCACCTGCTTATGAAGATAAAGATGGTGACTTGATGCTTGTTGGAGATGTTCCATGGGAGTAAGTCCTCTGCTCTAATTTCGACCTCTTTATTTACTCAGAGACGGCAGGATAGAGGGATGGTTTGGAGCAAAACTTAAAATTTCGAAGAGATGTATGTATATAGAATCCGGATGTTAACTGGTGAAAACAATACATGGATTACTGCAAATAATTTATGTCTTTTTTCTGTCTGATTTTTTAAAATATGATCTGAGCTTTCGTCCTCCCCTGATTTTTTGCAGGATGTTCATCTCATCTTGTAAGAGACTGAGAATCATGAAGGGATCAGAAGCTCGAGGTTTGGGTTCCGGTGCGTGAGCTAAACACTGTTTCCATGGGTTGTCAAGGATCGTGAGATCATCTGTTAGATGATTATACTCCCATCTCCTGTTCTATATATATACTCGTCATGCCTGGTGAATCGGTTATGAAGATGTTTTCGACAACGTTTGTCGTCGTGCTTATGCATACGTGAAATCCTAGATGGAATATCATTTGCAATAGAAGATCTGGACTGCGAAAACAGGAAGTGATCGAAATATATCCGAGGAAGATATAATTCCTTCATGTTTTTTTTTTTCTGTTTTTCCCCCATGGATTCACTAGGTTTATGTATATGTGGTGTGCTACACGAAAACTGTAAAAGAAACTATTGTGGTTTTTAGTAGTATCCAGACATTTTACTTGTAATAAATCCATTTGGAGACTTATTTGCTTTTCAAGGAATTACATATGTTCAAGAATATTTGTTCTAATATTTTTTTTGCATTCTACTCGACCGCAAACGCCCGAAACAGCTCAAAAACAATATGGCTAAAATCTTCGTTGCATATTTGCATTGTGTTGGGTACATGTGAATATGGTGAACTCCATCGTTGGATTTCGGGAAGTGCGTGGATAATTTTGTAACGATATCAATCAAGGTATGATGATATTCAAATAGGCAAAAAAAAAAAAATTAGTCAGTGGTTAAGTCCAATATCTTGTGTATGTAGGAATCTTTTGTGGCGACGAAATTAATATTTGTTGCCTCGGGGATGTTGAATTTTCAACGAATTACTAGAATGTATAACGAAAGCCAATGTTACATTTTTATATATTATCATGTAGATTCAGTGAACCTCAATGCTAATTTTATATACTTATTATCCAGACAAAGACTCCACAAAAATATTTATGATTTTGCCAGAATCGAAATCTATTATTATATATTTGTAATGTTCTGTTGTTTTGTATGTTTGGAGTATATTCTTAGTTCCTGTTAATGTTATGGAAGAAACATATTTTGAATACATTCATCGAACTTACAAATACATGCAATATATTCATCATTTAGTTTGGGTCAATCCACGTAACGAGGTATTGTTTTTTGGTAAAAACTTGTGTGAGACGGTCTCACGGATCGTAATTATGAGACGGATCTCTTATTTGAGTCACCCATGAAAAAGTATTACTTTTTATGCTAAGAGTATTACTTTTTAGTGTGAATATGGGTAGGTTGACCCGTCTCACAGATTATGATCCGTGAGACGGTCTCACATGATACTCACTCTTGTTTTTTAAGTCATTGTAGTAGATTTCAAATCGATCTTAGGATCTATCGAGTCACTTGAAATCATTCCTTCAAATACTCCATCAAGAGCCACATTTTTGTTTCTTTTCTTTTCTTTGCCTTCAATTCTACATTTCCGAAGCGTTTATAAAGAATGCTCGAATGGACGAAACCTATTTACCTCGATTGTTTAACAACCAGACCAGAATATGCTTTCACTGTAAAGAAAACTCAATCTTGACCTGAGAACTCAAGGCTGCTCCAACCCTGGCTCGCATAAATGCATATCTGACTCGTATTTCAAAACAAACAATCCAAGAGACAAATAAGATTGAACAGACGCTCAGTTCAGAAAGTAACGGAACGATGAGTTTTTCATGTACTGCATGAAATGCAACGTTTTCAAACAAGTAACAAGTCCCATATGAATCAATTGCCATATAAGGAAGAACACTGCAAGCCATTTAAACTTGAAGTTCCATACCCGCAAATATTTGTACGAAACTGTCTGAGCTTGCAGCTCCATGATTCCTCAAAATTAAATAGAGCTAGTCCTTCACTTGATGCTAAATGTTAGACGGGATAAATTGGTAAGATTGCCTCACCTTGTAACATCCTATTCATACTCCATGAGCATGTCAACGCTAGAAGCACCGAACGAGTCCTCTAAAAAACATCTTTAAAAATTGCTATGGAACAAGTTATGTATAACCTTAACCAGAGCTTAAAATTCAGTCAGTAATCCATATCTAACAGGAATCGTGTAGTTTGTATTCAGCTATGCAAACCAATCGTGTAGTTTGTATTCAGCTATGCAAACCTTTCCTCCCAAGTGCATGAAGAGAAATATTCAGGAGGTCAAATAACTTGAGCCTTCCGAGGTGTCTCCAAACTCGACCCTGGCTGATGGCCTGAAGCTTCAAATTGACTTCCAAAGCACTTTCAATCCTTGTGAAAGAATAATGAACAGCTCTCAGGATTATAAAATTTACCTTCAGCGAATCTCACTCTGTTACACGTTCTTCATTACTCTCTTCTGCCGTATCATCGTCCAGTTGAGGAACTCTGGGATCCTCCTTCGGTTCTTGGTTTGGATCATCCTCCAGGTCCTGGAGAATGCCAGGATCCTTGTTAACTTCAGAATCTGGGGACACAGTAATGGGATCTGAAACCACTATAATGGTTGAATTCAGAATCACTGAAGTCTGTGTTGAGCTTGCTGGCTCATTCTCAATATTGGTATCAGAAGTAAAGTATGATATGCCAAATCTCTGCCCATGAGTTAGTCCTGGACAATACCCCTGCAAATAACAAGACTTGGTAAAAAAAATCTCCAGTCCAGGAAAAAAAACTTTAATTTTTTTTGCAAGTTAACAAAAGAATTCTCCAATCTACATAAATAATGTTTGAAACAAAGCACTTAGTTTCCCTGAACAAAGACAAGTTTTTAGATCTCAGTCAAACATGGATCTCAGACAAGTTTTAAAAACAACATTTTTGGATTACAGCTGAAGGACCAACATAAGACAAAATTGGCAACATGCTACATCATTATGATTTGTCGAGCATTCCAGGGAAACTCTATGCTCAAAAGGTCTGTATCTAAAATACAGAAATGTATAATTAATAAACCAAGTATGAAAACGTTGCAACCACAATACCAGAAACTGAAATTATATGCAAATAGAACTGATATGTTTTCCCAGAGTTAAACTTGTATACAAAAATCCTAGCAAGAGCTAGTATTTCCTAGCTAAGCTAGTCACAAACAACCAACAAATAAAATAACTGAATGGCTAACTCAAAACAACTCCCTGCTCTTATATTACCCTTCCCCCTTCCCCAAGTTGTTGCTTCTAGAAGTCTCTCCATGACAGTAAGCTGACTTTGGCCCAATACATTTAAGCCCTAACAGGAAACACATAACTTCTCAAGGATACCGGACAACCTTCTTAGGCATGTCTAACTGAATACAACTAAACATATCATACAGAGTTCTCATGAAAGTGAGGTTAAGCCAGAGCACGAGCCATACATGCTCTGGATATTTAGCATATGATACTTCATCCTAACCTTCATCAATCCGGAGAAGTGCGATCTTTGTAAATTGGCATGTGGTAAAAAATTGGGGGAGTCCGA